>NW_009943809.1:0-3073 GCF_000696875.1 Nestor notabilis
ATATATATATATATATAAAAATCACTCATCAGCATGTTCATTTGAAATAGACTGTGTTTGGCAACGTTCTCACAGCCACAGCCCAACATCACCCTCTGTGCTCCTGCTGTATGGTATCTGACTTGGTGAACATATCCTTACTGGGGGAACTTACTTCTGCTTGAACACAGTTGTGAAAAGCCAGTTCTCAAGGATGAATGATTTGGAAAAGAAGTCATCCACCCCCCGGCCCCCAGCCTGCCCGCAGTAAGGGCTAATTACACTTCTCGGCCTCGAATCTTTTGCCTTGCCCAAAAATAGTTTTCCAGAAGTTCTTATTACTCACCATATCATTGGTATCTAATTTAATGGAATATTCAGTTTGGAAAGCGAGATCATGGTGTGCTCTGGATCAGACAATGTCTTATGACAAGTGCCATGAGTGGAAGGAGTGTGAAATGAAAGCCCTCCCTTGTGAAGAGGCTGCAAAACTATCTTCAATTACAGCAGCTGTTTTTCTCTGTGCGTACTCTGAGACAGATCATAGTTATGAACATGAGGTGTTGGCCTCTATTGCTCTCAGTCATGCGGTAGCTGGGATGTTTCTCCCAGCAGAGGACTCACAGCAACTTAATTCTCCTGTTACTTATTTACCTCGAGCTTTTCTGTATAAACATTTCTGGCTCTGTCCAGGATGGAGCAATTGCAGATATCTATGCTTATTTTTGGGGATCACACTAGAAGATTTATTACAAATAAATACTTAAAAGTATTGACAATTCAGGGTCTGAAAAACACACAACAAACACACAAGAAATCTGGTTGGTTGGTTGGTTGTTTTAATAATTTCCAGACTAGTTTAATTTCTTTTTTTTCTCTTTTAAAGATGATGCTGCATTTCCAGAAAGTGTTACAAAAAGTGAAACTGATTATCTCTGTCTTCTCCTGCTCCTTCTATTTCCCTTAAACCAAATCCAACATGCAACAAGAGAGAAGGGTCTGAAGACTGATCTTGCTTTGACAGGAGGCTGGCCATTCAGCAGTTAATAAATAACCCAGCTGCTCTTTGGGCTTTGATTCTTAAGACAGAAGAAGAATTCCCTTGTATGGACACACAATAATAAGCTGTAACAACCCATGCTTAGTTTTATTGTTCTCTCCTGATATATTTTAAGCCACACTTAACATTTATAACAACAACAGGGATAGGATCCAGAGTTTTACAGCAGTAATATGCAAGATGGAGCATTTCTGCTCTGTGCTAAGCCTGTGAAATGGCTGAGTAGTTACATTAGCGATGAGAAGAGGGCAGCGTGAACTAACAAACAGCCTCACGAATATGGGTGCTGGTAGAATAGTTTTCTTTTTATTTATTTTTACAAAGTAGCTTTACAAATTCAGGGTTTTTACCTTTTTATATTAAAACCCGAAATTCAAGTATTAAAAAAGGCAGCTATTCTGTTAGTTATGCAAAGTTTTCTGTTTAATGTTTCTTTGTGCTTTCTCTTCTCTACTTTTCTCCCATATTATCGTAGAGAAAATGGAAGTGTGGGATGAAGCCAAAATCAGGAAAATTCAGAAGAAAACAAAACCACATTTAAAAATGTAATTGTTAATCTTGAATTTTGCTTCAGAAATGAGGGCAGCAAACAAACAGTTGCAAGCAACACAAACACGGCTTCTTTTCAGTTTATGAAAATATGTGAGTTCTGTTTTCAACCAGGCAGCACTGCAAGCTGCAGATGTAGGAGGGGTTTTAGTTTTGTGTGGAATTAAGCTAACACTTATATTTTGGTGTTCTGTATTTCTAGGAAGGAAAAAACATCTCTGTTTACAACCATCACTCAGCCCTCTCCCCAGCTGGATTTTTGTGTGTGTAGAGAGTTTGGCTTGCCCTCATGTTTTTTCTGAGCAGAAATGAGGGTTTTATCAAAAGCACCTGCTGGCTCAGCCCTGACAACAGTGGACATTTGCTTCTGATTTAGTCTTGGCTGTTTTGCTGTAAGAGAACAAATGATTGTTTCGAGAACTTATCCCTAACTTTTATTCTGTGGTTTATCCAGATGTTTCAAGGAGAGAGGCCTGGGATCGTCCTGCTGGAGCTGAGCTTTCAGTTCTTCCACTTGCAGACATCTCCCACAGGCTGAGATCAGAGCAGGGATCCTGTCTCTAAGCTCTTTTAGGTCTAGGGCACGTACTGGCAGCATTGAGACAGAGGTTTGCTTTTATTTGGGGCATTTAGAGGACAAGTCTGGTCACCATAGAGGTGATGCTAGGTCACGACGTTCTTCCCTTCTCCCTAATATGCTGTACTCACTGAAGGACAGAGGTTTATCAACGTGTGGACACGCTGTACCAAAACCTCTTTGTAATATAGATAGTAGCAAACTTAGCAGGGTAGTGGTGGTGCCACTGTGTGTCCCTACACCAGACTATAATTTATATAATCTTCTTTAGGGCACAGTCAGGGGCAAACCTTCTGCAGCTTAAACTGGATTCCTCTTGCCATTTAGTGGCCTTTGGGTTTTGCATCTCTAGACTTCAGGAGCTTTTCCCAGTTTGTGAACAGTGCTGCTTATCAGACATCCTTACACTCGAGTGCAGTGGGTCCAATCCAGAGAGAGTAGATAAAAGGGTTTGGTAAGTAAAGCAACAGTCTGGAGTGAAAGCTTGAATGAAGAACTTAAAAAGGAGCCTGTAGGACATACTACCTTGGAGAGATCCCTGAGCCTGAAGCCATTGGAGATCAGGGTGTTGTGCTCCAGTAAATAAGGGATAAGGCTCCAAGATTTCCTTTCTAACCAAGTTCTGTTGGAGCTAGCTCTTTTTTCAGTGGCTGTTTTGCAGAGAGCTGGTTCTCCTGTTGACTCAATAGTTGGTTCAGTGCCATGAACAAGTAATGGAGATGGCCAGTCTGCTGCTGGAAGAGAAGTCTCACTTGAATATAAACTCCCAGCCTGCTCCTAGATAACTGATTTTTAAAGGATCCTGTGACACCTCTTCTGGCAAAACGGAGGTGATTTCCTCTGTCCAGCTGTCTCCTGTGTTATGTGTGGAGTTATGGTGCTTCATTTAATGAGCAAACCTCTTTCCC
>NW_009943809.1:3104-4337 GCF_000696875.1 Nestor notabilis
GAGTTCTTCAGTTTTTATTTCCACCTAAAGTATTTGTGTCCCTGCAGTGTTGGAATCTGTAATACTACTTCCTTGGTTTTTTGGTGTTTTTTTCAGTGCTCAGAAAATTTGAGAGAGCTCCTGCCTCCAGACTGGTTTATGGGTCAGAAGCAGCTCAAATACTTCAGTCTCAGTCACTTGGGAGAGAGCTGCAAAATCCAGCTTTTCAGTGCATTTCAGGTGAGGAAAACTCAGAAAATCTGTAGAGACAACATTAACCATCATGGAAAATAATAATCTTTTTATATGATGAGATTATAGTCAAGTTCCTAAATGAAATTAACTGGATATTTTGCAGTTTGACACCAATTCACTGCAAGGTATTTACAACTTTTGGTGACATTGCTTCAAGGAAAGATTGGTCTTTCTTTCAGAAAGAAGTCTTGTCATTTCACATACCACTTCAGACAAGTCATCTGACTTTAAAGCCAGTTGGTACAGTACAGATGAGAGCTGAGATTCACATCAGGAAACATTCATCAGACTTTTCAGAAGTGCAGACAAAACACAGATTAGGTATTCAGGACATGTGAAAACCAAGCTTTCCTCTCTTCCCTGATTACCTGATTACCTAAAAGAGGAATAATCATCCTTGCTTATGTCAGGAAGATATCATAAGGAGTGCAGAGATATTCCTCTGCCAAGACTTGTAGTGTAAATACTATTTTACATCTGGATACATCATGTTTGCTGGTTTATATTGGTTCAAAGTCATCTAAAACCAAGGGGAATCACTGCACTGCTTTTAGGGTGCTTTGAATCTCACCTTGTGTCTCCTAATGCTCAGACTGTGAAGAGAGTCAAAGGGGTTACACTGAAAAGAAAAACACCCTGGGAGAAATAACACAGGTGACAATGTCAGTGGCTTAGTGTCACACACTGTGGTTTAGCTGGAGCAGTCATCTATCATGTTAAGAAATGAACACCTGAAGCCTTTTATGTTACTAGAATTGATTTTCATGCACCAGATCATCCCTTACCTGTGTACTGTAAGATTTCTTGCACCTTCCTCTGAAACTGAGCAAGACAGCAAGCTGAGAGAGGGAATGAATTTAGGGAGAAAAGAAAGCCCTTTGACAAGCAATCTAATTCAGTGCACATAGCCTGTGTTTTCATTATAAGTTACATCCACTGGCAAATGGCAGCACCAGGGAGGAAAGGATGCCCTTTGACAAGCAATCTAATTCAGTGCAC
>NW_009943810.1:0-9080 GCF_000696875.1 Nestor notabilis
CGGTCGGGGGTCACGGGGCCCCTCCCGGTGGGCAGGCGGTACATCTTCCCCTAAAACCAGACCAGCCCGGCTTGAGTCAGTGACCTGATATAGAGAGATCCCTCTGTTGTCTTCCGAGCCACGTCGATGAGCAAAATATCACCTGTTTTGCCTGTGTGAACCTTAAGGTTCGCAGGGAAGGCACCCCTCGCATTCTTACCAGATTCTTGGGTTTGAAAGAAAAGGTTTGAAAAAAAGATGAAATTCAGGTGAGGAAATCTCAAATTCACGGCATAAAAGACGCATGAGAAATGCTACTACACTTGACCTTAGTTACCATGGCCCTCAAAATTCAGTACAGGAGTTGGTGTGTCTCATGTCTGGCTGTTAAACAGCTTATTCTTAACTTGCAAAAATTAATGTGTAATCTCAAAAAAGAGCACATGCAAGTGAGTGGTGCACCAAATTCAGAAAACTTGTGATGTCCAGGGCTCCCATGTACTTTATGTTTCATTCAGTGCCACACAGTGAGTAAAGAAGGTGCGTGTTCCTCCTGCATTTGCATGCGAAATGTCACATTATAAGATGTCCGCTCACAATACATAAACTAGTAACTTTGATTTTCTGGGTGCAGGATGGGTGGAAGACTAGTTACACATTAGAAAACCTTTTGCCAGACAAGTTGCGAAAGCAAATATACAAGGAGGGAAAGGACAAAATTGAGTATTGATTAACTGTCCTGAAGGGAGACATACTGTGATTTCACACCAGTCTGTACTGCTGTGGTACTAAGAGATTCTACCTTGTCTTACACCCAGAAAACCACCTTTTTAAAAATAAGATAAATTCCTGATCTGGCTTGCTGCTTGGCTTTCTGTGGATAAGGCAGTAGAGAGGAGGATGAGATGAGATAGAGGAGAATGGGGCTTACTATGGCAACAGTTCTGGTTTGTGCTGGCTTGAAGTGGTTGTGAAAATGCAACCAGGTGTAATAGCAGGTGTGAGCCATTGACATAAACCTGTTTCTATAATGTTTTGACTTCAGCAAAGTAAAGTGTGTCAACATAGACAGAATATAAAAGTAAAAATTCTTTTTATTGTTCATGGACACACATGCTGATGTAGTCTGCTGACACTTGCTTTAGAAATTTGATAAGGTGCCTTTCTAAGTAGACCTTTTTAAAGACTTTCTCTTTGTGTTGCATATGCTATAGCACATTTGAAAAGCCAAATTCTGACACTGTCACTTCAGGGGTATAGTTTCCTATTGAGAAACAGGATCATATAGGATATAAGGGTGTTCTGGACAAGTAACAAAGATTTAAAGTTGTGAGCTAAAGCAAACTAGCTTTGTTTTTTGTATTACTACTGTTTACACATCTGATCATTTAAAAGCATTTCATTTGAAAGAAGATAAAAGGACTTTTTACAAGGGCATGTAGTGACAGGACAAGGGGGAATGGTTTTAAACTGAAAGAGGATAGATTTTGATTAGACATGAGGAAAAATTTCTTTACTCTGAAAGCGGTGAGGCACTGGCACAGGGTGCCCAGAGAAGCTGTGTCTGCCCCATCCCTGGAATTATTCAAGGCCAGGTTGGACGGGGCTTTGAGCAACCTGGTCTAGTGGAAGGGGTCCCTGCCCGTGGCTGGGGGTTGGAACTAGATGAGCTTTAAGGTCCCTTCCAACACAAACCATTCTATGAGTCCATGATGCTATGATAGTGAACAGGTTAGGTTTTAAGTCAAGTGTCCCTATACTCCTAAACAGGCACCAAGTTATATTATGATTGGAGCAGTTAACAAGAGAAATGGACAAAGTGCAGTTGTCTTTTTGTAACTGTCTGTAATTTTATTTTTTTCCACAGGAAAGAAACCCCTTCTCCTTTGTTGGGGAAAGATAGAGCAGACACGGTGATCATCGGAGGTGGTTGTGTTGGTGTGAGTCTAGCCTATCACTTGGCTAAAGCTGGCTTGAAGGATGTTGTTCTGCTAGAAAAATCTGAGCTCACTGCAGGATCTACTTGGCATGCAGTAAGAAATGTTTTGTTAATATCTCAGATTAACAGCAGTGCGTGTATCCAGCCATGGTGGAAGTTTCATTACCTTTATATTACCTGGCTTTCCAGAGAGTAATGATCTTGGTTATTTTACAGATACAAACTTTAGCACTGAATGCTTTATAGATCAACTGTATAAGTTTTGAAAAGTTGGTTCAGCTACCCATAGTACGCTTTTCTCATTTGTAAAAATTGGACTGTATTTTGAAATCACTGAAAGGTAGTTATTAGTGTTATCACACATTTTTGGTAGTTAACTGGATTTAAACTTGAACCTTTTAAATTTAAGGTTTTGTTTCTAAAATGATCTAATTTATACTGCAGACTTTATCACTGGAGGTGGTTGCAGTGCCATGCACAAACTAAAAAAGTGAAATTTGGCATTATTGAATGTGTAATTACTTTTTTTATACATGTGACATACTGAAAAAGAGGTGATTGAGCAGTGTCATCAGTGTCCAGATCTCAGAGAATATCACTGTCCCAGAAACTGATTCCCGTTAGAGACAAGAGCTTTCTTTCCTGCCACAGCTGACATTACACAAAATCTTGGAGGAGCAAAGCTAACAACTGTACACTGAGGGGTTTTTTAAGGCTGAATATTTGTACTGTAAGGACAAGAGCTAAAAAGACATACATGTAATAATGACAGCGGGGAGTCACCTTTACTAATGCTAATCACATGGACATACTGGGGCACAACATGCATGTATGTAATTATGTATTTTCTATGTCAATGTCTGGAGTAGGTAGTGTAATGAAATGAAATAAAACTTGCCACAATAACAGATGTTTTTTCCATTCATTTCCAGCTGCGCTTAGCCGAAAGTGGGAGAATGTTACCCCTGTGTGTAGCTACACAAAAGAGTAAAAACCCAACAGTTTGCTGTCTGTAGAACTACTCTGTTAATAAAATGTAACCATAGTAGCTGAGTGCCTTTCAGGAACAAATTAAGGAGGGTAAATCAGATGGATTATATTCAATTTCTATTCTCATACTTCTCTCAGGGAAGGAAGTCTGAAGCTTGAAACATTTAGTGCAGATGTTTTATGTGTTTGGGGCCTTATGAGAGAGCAATAGTAAAAAATGAAATTAAAAGAAATCACTATCTGAAGGTATTAGTAAATTTATACTTCATTTTACTTACTTATTAACAAACAAAGCAAAGAAAGCACATTGTAAGGAGTTAGGAAAAACAAAATTAGGTAGTTATGTCTGTTTTAAACAGTCATACCACAGCTGATGGCAGTTCAGTGAACAAAGCAACACCATGCATAGTGTCAGATAATGCATCTTTTGTGTTGAACCATAACTACGAAATGCTCAAAGAAATACTTTGACTTAAGCATAGAGTCAGGCACAGACTGATTTTATTTACCCAACGTGTATACAGAACAATATGTGTGTAAAATATAATAAAAATCCCCTCACAGAGTAAGAAACCAAAATCATGAATGGGGTTGTTACTGTTTCCTTTGTTCTTGTTGTTTTATTTGCTTGCTCTAGGTTATTGCTCGTAACTGTGTAAAAGAAACCCCTTCTTCAGTATTTTTTGTCCTCACTTGCTGAATGCAGCAATGGAGCACTACATGAGGAGCTCTGCTTCAAAGACAGGGAGGGACCTGGAACACAGCGAGAAAATGCCTACACCACCACAACTGGGAGGGCTGCCTTGTGGCACCTGTTGCAACAGAATTTGATGTGATTAACCCAGCAAGAAACCTAGTTATGTGACAGATTAAAATGGGTAACTGTTAGGTAAAGTGCATGGTATTCTGTCTCTTTTCATTTAACTCAGGGTGCTGTATCTGAAGATGAAATGATTGACAATAGGTCTGTTTCAGATGATGAGAAAGATCAAAACTGTGACTGTGAGTTCTTTGTTATACTAGGTACTGTACATTTATCAGTGTTTTCCTCACAGTGATATAGTACTAGATACAGTTGGAAATTAGATGTGTATTTAGTATGTGAAATGGCATATAGTATATTGCCTGCAGCTACAAATCTTGAAATCAGTTCAGACGCTGCTGTGCTATATCACATTTTCTCTCTCACAGTCAAGCAAGTCCTGCCAGAGCTCAGGATCATGTTTCATATAGATCATATCCCTGCTAGTGTTGCGGCCAAAACTTTCTTCCACTTCTCAGGTCTGAGATAAACTTGGCTGAATTTCACACGTGTTATTAAAACAGCACAGAAAGTGTGTACATTTTTCTATTACCAGTAATAAGAAGATACAACTAACAGAGCAATTGCTGCTCATTTTTATTCCTGTCTAGCAATATCAAAGCAGTGGTTATTTTATGTGTGTAAACAAAGCCAAGTCTTAGGCTTTAAGAACTCTCCAAGCTCCACTATTCTGCAGGTCAGATAATTTGCAGTCTCACTGAAGCCCCAGGGTCTGAACAAGGCATGTATAACTCACTCAGCTATTAGATTTTTGGTGGTGTTACTTTTTTAAAAGGTGTTTTTTAGAAAAACACTTAACACACCATTCTGTTATGTAATACTTTTTCTTGCAACATGCAGTTGATTCTGCTGCTAACAAAATCACTGTCTTACAAAAACAGAGCAAAGCCTAGAGCAAATCTCCTTCAAATACAAGAATGGTTCAGGCTGAGCACAGGAAAACAAGCAGACACACTGGGAGGCCAGCTGGGCCAGATAGGGAGCTCATGAATGAGTTCTGGAGCAAAAACACAGTCTAAAGGAGGTAGAAGCAGGAAAAGGCTATAGAGGGGCAATTTAGAAAAATTGCCTGGGCATGAGAAGTAGATGTTAGGAAAGCCAAAGCTCAATTAGAGTTGAGACTTGTAAGGAACATTAAAGGCAACAAAAAGAGTATCTGCTGCTGTCTGAGCAGTAAAAGGCTGAACAAGGAGAACATGGGACTGTTGCTGAATGAGGTGGGTAATTTAGTCACAGTGTACACTAATAAGGCTGAAGTACTCTTCGTCTTCTTTGCCTGAGTTTCCACTAACAAGGTTTCTCAGGCCTGAGAAGAGTTCAAGAAAAAAACAGAACTACCGGCAATGGCTGAGGATCAAGACAGTGATTACTGGGAGAATTTGGCTCATGCAGATACATTGGACCAGACGGGCTGCAACCAAGAATGCTGCTGGTGACATTGCAAGGCCACAGATGTATGACTCTGGAGATCAGTGGAGGTGCCCAGCATTTGGAGAAGGGCACACGTATGCACCTTCAAAAAAAACCACAAGCAGAGGAGCTAAAGACCAGCTAGTTATAGTTTGGTTCTTCAGAAAATCACTGAGTGAGTCTCAGATCTGGGCTCATAAAGGAGAAAAAAGTTGATTTTGAACAGTCAGCATAGATATGCCAGGTGTAAGTTGTGTCTGAGTAAACCTAATCACCTTCTGTGACAAAATGACTGAGTTTCTAGGCAAGGGGAGAGCAGCTTGTGTCACTTACCTATATTTTAAAAGAATTTATACACTGTTTCCCATAATATTAATGTATGCAGCTGAACATGTTATGGTCCCTATGGCTGGACAAACAGATAGTGAAAAGACTGGTGGTTAGGCTCAGAGGGCAGTGGTTAATGGCTCATATGCTACCCAAAGCCTGGAAATAAGTGGCATCTTGCAGGGGTCTGTCCTGGGGCCCATCCTGTTTAATATCTCTATCATAATCTGGAGTAGGTGTTAAAATACATGTTCATCCAGTTTGCAGTTCATACCAAACTGGGAAGACCGACAATGCACATAAGGGCAAAGCTTCCATGCTAAAGGACCTAGACAGGCTGTGAAGATGGAAGGACAGGAACTTCATAAAATTTAACAAGGACAGAGAAAAATGCAAAGTTCCATACTTGGCCAGGAAAATAGTGCAGTCTCTGTCCTTGGAGATTTTCAAGATAGGGCTGGACAAAATCCTAAGCAGCCTGGTCTGATCTTGTAACTGACCTTGTTTTCAATGAGGTTGGATAGAGACCTCCTGAGGTCCAGTTCAATCTGTTTGGTTTATTATCAGTATTTCATGATTCCATGATCTTATTTTTTGTATAGTAGAGTCAGGTTATAGTCTTCTCTCAACTGCATGCCTGAAATCAGAAACATCCATTATCTGAAGCCAAAAGGCATCAAATGTGTTTAAAATTCTTTTCTTCACTTAAAAAAAACAAAGAGAGAAGGTTTTGTTTAGTTTCTGCAATTTAGCGATCTTGAATGTGTGTGGTTTTGTAGCTAACTTGCAAGTGATTTGTGGTTCACTTGATTCAAAAGACTTTAGTAACAGTGACCAATAAAATGGAATTACCCTACATCTAGAAAACATATTACTAGATTTTGAAAAATAACGGAAGACCAGAAAATATTTACATAAATAAAAATAGACAGTAAAAACAATTTCAGATGACAAAACTGCAGGTACAAGTAAATTAATTGCTCACAGATGTGAACATGGCTAAAGAAGTGTAAACATTTCAATGCCTAATTTATTTCTTTATTCTGAGCACACAGAACAAAGGCCCTTAGGACTTATTTTTAAGAAATAAACAAGTTTTAATTACGAATTCTTCAGTGAAAGAGCCCTGGGTTTTGGTCTGAGATAATTAAAATAAATGTGTTCACAACAACATAAAAGCACATGTACCAAATAAGATCAAAAATTCATTTAGTCAAATATCTAGTCTCCAGCAGTGTCCAGTATAATGATGATCTGATATGATAATAAGAATGGGACAAGTAATGTTTTTCCAGACTATTAATTTAGCCCAGGGTCTTTCTGAATCCAACATGCCTGCTTTGTACTTAATGTGGCCCTTAGTAGATTTATCTCCCTTCTACAGATATGTGTTATCATTTTTTTAAACTGGGATTGTTGTGGTAATGAACAATACCAAATACAAGCAGGGAACTGAAGCCGAATTTATGAGTAAAACATAGGCACAACTGAAAAATATAATCCTAGTAAATGACTAATTTTGAAATTTTCTTCCATTGGTTTATTTTGGCATTAATAAAACACAGAGAAAAGTAGGGAAAACTTTTAACACTGTAGCTAGTATAGAGACATAAAATAAGTAATGACAGACAGTTATCATACTCTTGCTCTGAAGAGTCTGAGTACCTGTCATCTCAGGCAGTGAATATGATTCATGGTTTTGATGGTAAGCCATTTGCTAAGAACAGCTTCAAATTAATTGTTTCTGAATAAAAAGATCTGGTCTTAAATGTGAAGCCACACCAAGAAAGATGGGTCAGAAGAGGCCATAGTTGAAAAAAATGATGATGTGTGATTTAATTCATGCAATATACGTTGCTATTAATGATAAAGAAGTGTAACATTTAATAGGTTCTTAGCATAACTAAATTAGTTTGAGTTGAAATATATCTTCAAAGACCACTAAATCTTGCTTTTGTTATTCATTTGCGTACAGTTGCTCCACTAGCTTTGGAAGTTAAAGCCTTAAATGTGTAGCACAGAACAGAGTTAATGAGTTAAAATCAAAATTTGCTAATGTATATGCATACTAGGCAACTTACAAAGAAACCATCAGAACTCTACTGTATGTGCTACTTTTCACTTTGGTATTTCCTGCAGTTTTTTCCTCAGAATGGCAGTGAATGCCAAGATGGAATCTTGTGTCTAGTTTCCTTAATTGAAGCAACCTGAATCTATGAATAAGCCCTGTTTTGGTTAGTAAAATATGTGCTATGTATAAATATAAAATATTCAAAGCAGTGTAGTTATCTTGAAAACATAAGGTAATTTTGCATTTCTGTTGTGTCCCTTGGAAAAAGAGATTTAGAGAGATGTCAGATGCAGGAGATAAAAAGACATGTGCTTAGCTCTAATAACCCTTAAATTCCAATTTTTCTAAGTGCTAAATCTCTGCAGCTATGAATGTCATTAGATTGATGTAGCTGTCTCTACTGTAGGCAGGTGAACAGTATCCTCAAATACAGAAGAGGCTGTGGTAACTTCTTGATTTTACCTCTGCATGAAGCCAAAAGGGCTTGACAGCCTTCTGAAGTCAGACCTGGTAATGGTAAAATGATGTGCAAATATATATAGTGATTTCTTAAATTACTTCTGAAATGCAGCAATTGCTCTTTAACTACCACATGAGACAACTCTTGAGAATAGAAGAATACTTGACTTCCACGGCCCTGCTGTTCACACTGTTAAGATCTGGTGTATGTGACGGTTTGGTTTGGTTTCTCTCCCATCTCCATCTGCATGAAGGAAAAGATCCTACTATGAGACATTTAACCAGTTGATTTAGTGGGTCAAGAATGGAGTTGTGTGTCTCTTCTGAAAGATTTGAAACAGACAACTGAATAATTTAAGCAAGAAAGGAAACCATAGGAGAGAACAACTGCAACAGTATCATGGGTTGACAAATTTGATGAGAAAAGACAGGTGAAAAAAACACATGTGTAGAGAACGAAAATGTTCTAAGTAGGAAAGGATTTTGGTTTTATTTTTGTAGCAGTTGGCTCTACTCATGTGTTGCTTTTCTTTACAGTATTTTAACAGTTCCTTTTCAATGACAATTGGAAGGAGGGAAAAAAACCACTGCATTTCTAATCATATCTCTATGTTGTTGTTCCTATTCCTTGTTTAAGGCTGGTTTAACTACTTATTTTCATCCTGGAATAAACCTGAAGAAAATTCATTCTTACAGCATCAAACTCTATGAAAAGCTGGAAGAAGAGACTGGACAGGTAATCTCCTTAAAGTATTAATTCAGATCAGTACTGCCAGTCTTACAAAAAAGTTTGGAGTTGACAAGTTCTATATGTGTATGTCTTCATGACTACCATGAGGCTCCTTTTTCATTGAAATATATTCTTCTGCCTACATATATATGCAATAGTCTGGTGCTTAGTGACTAAACATTTTAGATGGTTTCACAGATCCCTCTAAAGTTTAAGAAAATGGTTTTGATAAAACAGCTCGAAAGTTCAGCAGACTGAGAGTCTGCAACTTCAGCTCGGTATGGGAGTTAAAATAGCATCAAGATCTGGAATGAATGGATTGATTATGATACATTCCTGGCTTAGAAATGTG
>NW_009943810.1:9111-44561 GCF_000696875.1 Nestor notabilis
TATGACTCTGTCTGTACTTGAGAAGATTGCTGTAATTCTTCCCATCTCTTTCAGAGATGTGTTTTTATTTAGTGACTTAAGGAATGGGTATGCAAAGAAACACAGGAGCTGTCTTTTTTTATCTGGCATCATTCAGCCATACAGTTTTTGTTCACTAAATTCATGATTGCTTCAGACTTCAGCAGAAATTGCATGATCCTCACTGTACTAGTCTAAAAACTTGACAATCGTAATAAAGTGGTTTTTTCTTCTTTCTACTGCTCATCTAGGTAAGATGCTCAGCAGATTATCATTGTGAGTTCTACTGAAAGACTTACTCAGCCATATTAATATCCCATCAAATAAATAGTGTATATCAGAAAGTGAGCATGAGATGTCCAGCTATTTAAGGATTTCCACTTTATTAAAGAGACAAAAAAAGGCGGGTGGTTATTCACTGTGTTAATAAAGGTGCTTAGCCAGTTAAATGTATTCTGCAGCATCTCAATAGAAAATTATGCAGGTGATAGGCTTTAACATAAGCAATTACGTATTTATTTTTGAAATGTATGTGATTCTACTTTTGAAAGTGTAAGATTACAAATATTCAACATTAATAAAAATAATAGCATCATGACATTCAATAAAAGGTTTTTACAACTGTTTTGAAGATAGTAAGTATTAACCTAGGAAGTTTGATGAATTATTTTTTTAGAAATTACTTTCTCTAGGAGTTTACATCTAAGTTCTGTTCCTTCAAGGGCATCTAACTTTATTTAATCTCTTTTCAGTGATGTTAGTGACAAAAAAAATCCTAGTCCCTAGAGTTCCCATAGCATAGGAACATTTTCGGAGGTAAGAAAAGGTTCTTTAAGTAATTAGCTTTTGCTCTTTGTTTTAGGCTGTGGGATTTCATCAGCCTGGCAGCATCAGAATTGCTTCAACTCCTACTAGGGTGGATGAATTCAAATACCAAATGACTCGGGCTGGTTGGCACCCAACAGAGCAGTACTTAATCACGCCTGAGAAAGTACAAGAGCTATTTCCCTTATTGAACATGGATACGGTAAAGAACCTGATTTTATGGGAAATAACTTCCTTTGCAATTAAATATTGGTCTATCAGATGTGTAGACAGAAGGTCTGTTCCCTTTATACAAATTGTACAATAAATTCTTGGTTTCCAGTGAAAAAAGATGAATTATAAGCTAAAATCAGACTCACATGCATTTTAGTGCATACTGTATGCCAGAATGCATACTATTAATTGCAATATATAATACTATAATATTAAAGCATTGCAACCTTTAATTGCACAGAAGAACCAAACAACTTCTTTAGACCATTGTTAAATTGGATAGCTGTAGCCCTGATATTATCATATGTTTTGAAAATTTGCTTTGCTTTGACTCCTTAAGGTTTACTGCATTCAAGAAAGAAAGTGAGTTTTAAAAAAATTGTTAATTTTAGTAAGTTTTAATTTTTTAAATTTTGTGGGATTTTACCTCCTCTTAGGTTTTAGCTGGCCTGTATAACCCTGGAGATGGTCATATTGATCCCTATTCTCTCACTATGGCCTTGGCTGCAGGAGCCAGAAAATATGGTGCCCAAATAAATTACCCTGTCCAAGTGACCAACCTGAACTCCCGATCAGATGGAACATGGGAAGTTGAAACTCCACTTGGAATAATTCGAGCAAAAAGAATTGTGAATGCTGCAGGTAGGATTTAACATAAGCATTTGTATACTCTTCATATTTACAAACAGGCTGACACAGAGCATCTGTACCGAATTATGTGGATTACAGGAATAAGCAATATATGTTTCCGGACATTCACTTGGTTTGTAGTAAAATATACTTCGCACCTATTACTTTACAGTTTTGTGAAAATTTAGCTCTTACATTAATTGTCCTCGACTGGGCATCAAAAAGATTTCTTTCTGGTTTGTCTCCAGCAGGAGACAAGGCTGTCTTGTTAGATTTTAATAGCAGAAGAGACCTTTTTTGTTCTAGGGTAAGTTGTGTAGAAGAGAGGCTTCTGCCTGTGCATATTGTCCTCTATGAAAGCTACTTAGGAAGGGAGATGGGCTGTACAAATGAAACAGAAAAGTCTTCACTATTTCTTCAAAGAGATTGAGGATTTGCAGCAAGTAAGATAACCCTGTCTATTTTAGTGTTATCTTTCTCTAAGATTTAACTCTGTCCACATACCCTTGAAATGTAAGATTTTTGTTGCCCTTTGAGTAGTATTTTAATCATATGCTTGGCTTAACGATACATTTTTTCATGTAATAAAGATACTCTAACTCAAAGGAGCCCGTATTTACATGTGCAATTTTTATTCTTCATTGTGTTAAAGAAGCCAAACCAATATTTCTGCTTCGAAGAGCTTTTGGGCAAAAGTCTTTGGATTTGTTTTTGTTTTCTTAAAGAAGTCGATAGGTCTAAAGACCTGTATTCAACCCAAACTTCACTTATTTTTATGTGTCTTTATATAAGTTATAGAATTACGTATTATTGGTGAAACTGTTGGTACCTCATACCCTTTACTTCCTAGTATAAGACTTTCTGCTTTCAATTGTTTGAAAACATTCTGAATATTTACCATTAGGATGAAACTTTTGCAGACTGTCTGTCTCAAAATGAATCATATCTGCATTTTTAGGGCATGAGTCTTTCATATATCCAATCTCAGTGAATTATCAGGCTCCAGTAGGAAGCTGTGATGGCTTAAAAGGACTTCTTTCTCAGATGGGACAAGTGAACTGAGCAACAATATATCTTTATAATTCCTTTCTACATCTATGTGGTGGACAAGAAAAACCCATCTATTTCTAGTGCAAAGCAGATAAAACAGAGAAATCAAGTGAGACAGAGACTCTTGTTGGTTGTCATGCCTAAGAATTGGAATTATGAGTGAGTTGGACTGGGAGAATGAAATGCTTGGGAAAGGTTCTTGGAGGTGGTTGGAAGCACTGGCAGCTAGTGTGCTAGAGGACGTGCTGAATAAGGAAGATCAAACTGGGAAGGACTGCGAGGATAGCAACAGTGGGGACCATGGAGAGGGATAGTGGAAAGGCATCTGAAAATGTTTCATTAAGGGAACTGCAGCTGGAGGTTTTCAGGCAAAAAGATTAGGAACGATACTGTAAGAATGGTTGTGCGTGAAATTGGGACTGGAACAGTGGGGCTGCCTGAGCAGTCTGAGCCTGAATGACTGGCAGAATAGCAAGGGAGAGGTAGACGAGAGCAGATTGGAAGAGAAGGCAGGCAGAACAGGATTTGACAAGTGAGGCTGACTTGCACATGGAGACAACATAGCTGAAGAAGGATGTACAGACTGAAGTAAGAAGAGTAGAGCTTTAGACAGTGGAAAATAAGACCAGGTATGGGACAAGCACAGATGGGGAAGAGAAAAGATTGGGACACTGAGGAATTTGGAGGGAATGGGATAAAAGGGTTAACTCTGAGAAGATGGGCATTACTGGGTGACTTTTCTTTCAGTGTCTGGAATGTAGACAGCCCTGCATTAGATCATTCCAGGCTTTCAGTAAAGACTAACTGGGAAACCCACTGAAAAGTGTGGTTTCTCATCATATACCTCTCATATGTAGGTGATCACCCGTTATTGCTATATGCCTAGCTAAAATATCAGGGATCTGAAAAAAGTTCACCTTGAAGTTGTAAGTGTGGTTATGGGTACCACATACTGACATTTTTAGAGATAAAGAGAACTAGAAGAGTTCAGTATGCTTTTTAGCATACTGAACCACACAAACAGGGAAGCCAGATTAAAAGAATTTTACTTAGGCTGCAAAGTTAAGCACTTAGAAGATGAGAAGCATTAATATTTGATTGACTTTGACTGTCAGTTCATGGCTTTCAGGCATGAATTATGGGACAGCATTCAGTTACAAAATCACAAGCTGTCTTACTAATAGGATTGTTATGTCATTTGTTACACAGTATGGGTATATTGGTCAATAATGATCCAAGATTCTGGAATGGGAAGGCAGGTCTTTTGGCAATCAGACTTCTTATTTAGGCCGCAAACTTCTAGGCTCTCATTATTCCTAGCCATTTGCTCTGCATCATATGGATGAAGTATCATCACAGATGTAGTCGTTTCCTTATATTTTTGTAGTGTAGTTCTCTTTCTTTGGCTTATTTATCAAGTTGACACTAAGCAGAGTTTTCTAGTAAATGCTTTTCAGAGTTTACTTGCAAAAATTAGAATGCACCCTCGTGAAATTTTCATGTTTCATTTTATTATTCAGTAAGCTATTAAGTCAACAATAGATTTAGTTAATTCTCTTGTGTAGTCAACTGTTCAGCTAAAATGAACATTTGAAGCACATATTGCTTAACATTCTGGCTAAGGGTGTGAAATCAATACTGTATACCACATATCTCTTGTAAATGTTCTCTCAGCTAACATTCGTTCTTCTCAGCCTTGCCTCATTCCACTACAGATCATGACTGGTATCATTCAGAGCTCGTATTTTAAGCTCATGTTGCAATATGAGCAGAGAAAAATGTATCAGAAGGCTTTCTATATTCTCTCTCCCTCTCATCCCCCAACTGACATCTGCTGTGGAACTGGAACAAACTAGTTTCAACCAATCTTTAGCTGTTCCTTATGTGAGATGTCCATTTTGGAAGAAAGCAGATGCCTAATAAATAATCCCTGACAGGAGCTAACTGGTACTGAGCCTGCTGCAGTGATTTGCAGCCTATTTATAAGGGAATGTTTGATTAAAGTCTACAAAAATAGTGAATTTAGTTTACATATACAGTATGTGTGTGTGTATATAAGCACACGTTTGCAGACATGTACACACTGTATATTCAACCATTTATATATGCATAGTAATGGAAGATTTTTTAAAAAACAAGAGACAGATTACATAGTTCAGCAGATGTGCTAATACCACTACTAAATATTTCAGCATCAGATGTTTGCAATCCCTACAATTTAATCTTCACAAATGTCCTAAAGATATAATTAATGCCTTCGTTTATCTCTACTATGTGTGATATAGAACTTGACATCTGCTTCCAATTAGAATTTTGTTTCAGACGTGTTCTTCCTTTACCATTTTTATGTTTGTAATAGCTTTGCACATGGTTCAAACAGTTTAAGCACAGAAATTGTAATATTTTTAATTTAGTAAATGTCAGCTGTTGTTATTCTAAGCAATTAAATAAGCACTTATCGTGATTTTTTTAGAAATACAGTATTTAAGATTTGATTTTGAGCAAATCTGAACTATTTGCCTGTAACTCAAAAGCTATTTAAAATCACCTATATTTGTAATGTACATCTGCAACTTAATGGTTAAGAAATTTAATATTATTTTGAAAAAGAAAAATCTACATTTCAAAGACCCATTTTTCTACTACTTCACCTTTCCTTCTCCTCCATGGATCATTAGCTGACCTTACCTTAAAATAATTTTCTTTGTTGGCGACATGGAAATACCCAAATCAGAAGACGTTCCTTAAAGATTGCTAGCTTCCACTTAAATCCACATTTGTATTTGCCATGTGTAATGGAGGAAACCCTTGCAGATGTGCTAGAAATGCAACTTTATTAGAATCTTTTGGTTGTTTTTGTTGGTTGGTTGGGTTGGGTTTTTTGGTTTTGTTGGGGGATTTTGTGGGGTTTTTTTTTTTTGGAGTTTTTGGGGTTTTTTTGTTTGTTTGGTTGGTTGGTTTTGGTTTTTGTATAAGGGGGTATAGTTCAGGTTTCATTAGCCTTAAAGGATGTTTTGGATAACTATGGTAGATCCATAGTGGTGAAGCCCTGCTGAGGCCAAGCCAGAAAGTTGATCCACAGGTCAGGAACAGCTTTGGTGGCAGTAACCGGGGTCAGACAGTGCCTGGGAGCACAGAGATGAGACTGGGCTGAGGTCAAACTGGGAAGAAGTCCATGGATCAGGGTCTGGATCAATGTGGTCCATGGCCAGGCACAGACATGGTTGTGACAGAGCTGTAAACAGGCACAGGTACGATCAAACCAGCTCAGACAGGTTCTGACAGCCCTGAGCTGACCTGAAATGAGGCTCCTGGGGCTATGGGCAGGGACATGGGTGGAAGTCCCAAGTGAGTCTGCTCAGGATCACTGATGATCCCGGTCATTAATGTCTAGACTTTTTACAAAGAAAGGTTGATGATCCTCGAGGGCTCTTCCAAACTGGTGTTCTATGATTCTATAACACCTTTTAGCACCCTCAGGGCCCTGAGAGCTAAATTTTGACCAGATTTTGGAGAATATGAAATTGAAGAGAGAGGTAAGAGCATATGGTTAAGACAATTAAGCACCAAAAAGGAGAAAAGTTGTATGTTAAACTAGGCAGCATGAGTGTAAATCCCAGGAGAAAGAGGCAGCTGTGTTAGGCAGAAAATCTTGCTGGACATATTTTTTCATGAACAATTTGGAGTCAGCTGGTTACACAGAAACCAGGCTGACCTGACTTCTTTTCCTGGGTGCCATACAGCACATAGCCTTTTATTTGGAAGGCTCTGCTACCTCTTCCTGCTCTTCCATTTTGCCTTCTCCAAGTCCTCACCTCCACTGAAACTCTTGCTTCACTGGATTCCTCCCCCATTCCCACTTCTGACATCTCTGCTCCTTGATCCAAAGAGTCAGGAGAGTGGACCTGAGGGGTATTACAAGCTCCTTAGAGCAGCTGCCATCCCAGTCAGTTATATCCATCTGATTCCCAGGTCTTTATCTTCCCACCCTACTACAGATGTAAGCCATGATGCAAAGCCCAAACTAACAAGTCTGGCAGTTAAGTGGCTTCAGCTCCTTGACTTTGACACAGGTAGTCCCTAAATGAATGTGTCTTAACAGCTTAACCATAACAGAGAAGATTTGCGTCTTCTTTAACTTCACCTAGTAGTATACATGAAGGACCTTGAGCAGGCTTCAGGGGCAGGGAGATTGTTGCTTGTATTTTCTGGTCAAAGTCTGTACTGGAATTTTTAATTGACAGCTATGGGAGAGCACACTGACAACTCACCAATACGAACACCATCATGAGTTGATTATTGTGTGGGAGATATAACTAATATGAGTCACATGATGTATGTGAAAGAGGAGAAAAACTTAAATTCTTGAGGTTAGCTGGCTTAAAGTACTGCCTTGGACTGTTGGGGTGTTAGATGACTACGTTCCTGGAAAAGCATACAAGCTCATGTGGTTGATAGTAAAACATTAGGTTAACACCTGTGATGTGACCTAACTTATTCTGGTTTTTAAGTGTCTCTGACTTTGCTAGGACTGCACTGCAGACATACTTTACTGAAATAAACCATGGGGTTTATGGGACCATTAGTTAAATTATCTTCTGAACTTTTAGAAGCCTAATTTGTATTTTACTGATTTAATTTTTTTTAAGTATCTGTATAGTAGAGTAACATATGGTAGTATAATTAGGAACAAGGACATAGAATTATGGAAGGAAGATTATGCTTTATAATGTAAACAAATAATTTGAAAATTTAAAAGTATGGAAAAATAGTTCTTTGTTACATTGCATAAAGCTCAGCCCTTCCTGCAACTGTTTTACCGTTATTTTCCATTCACTGAAATTAGTGTTTGAATATTTCTATTTTGATTTTTGTATTCTCTAGGTTTCTGGGCCTGTGACATTGGCAAGATGATTGGCCTGCAGCACCCTCTCGTACCTGTTCATCATCAGTATGTTGTGACATCAACTATCCCTGAAGTGAAAGCCCTAAAAACAGAATTGCCTGTGATTCGTGACTTAGAAGGATCATATTATCTGCGGCAAGAAAGGGATGGTCTTTTATTTGGTCCGTATGAAAGTGGGGAGAAGATGAAGCTGCAGGACTCATGGGTAACAAATGGAGTTCCACCAGGTAATTAAGAACATTAAATCTTTAAACTTGGTAAACACTAGCAAATATTTTAATGTGTATAAATCCCAGCCTGTCATGCTGCCTTATGTGATGGAAAATAGAGAATATTTGCAGTGCATGATTGTAATGTAGAAACATCTTTTCAAAGAACAGTTGCAACTCTAACGGTAAGGGTGAATAGAAATAAAAACGTAACACCAGAAAGCACAAAATGCACGTCTATGACACAGTTTTACCCTATTCTCTGAACACGTGCAAGTGTGTTGTGATTAGATGCAGTCACCAAATCTGTGTTAGTAGCCTTTTGCAACTGAACAGGAATTTTTCTAAGCTACAGTTCTCTCCAACATACTGACAGGGGCTCTGGATTTTTGTTGTTCCCCTAATGTGGTTGTCCAATAGGAACAGAGGTATGGCAAAAGAATGCCTTAAACAAAATGCTGTACTTCTATTTAAGTGCAAGAAAGCTATACATTTGTATAGAATTTTTGTACAAAAAAATCCTATGTCATACTGCTGTTTATTAAAAAAAAAAAAAAAAAAACCAAAACCAAAGATAATCGGTGTTTATATTTAGGCTCCACCATTCCATTCACTTCTAAACAGGAAGACGCGTTAAGTCAATAGTGTTGCTGTTTAAAAAAACCCACAACGTGTTTCCTAAGGAAGAGCAATCAGCACTGTTGGGTTCTGGACTGCACTGTCACAGCTTCCTGAACTTATTGTCTCTAATAGCATCAAGTCCCTCTACAGAGTAATGTTCAATAATTGTTAGAGCCCAGACTCAAGGGTAAAATATATCCTCAAATTCACTGAACACCATAGAAATCATAAGCTGACACAGATAATATCTTTCTTTCCCTCCCAAAATTGTTGTCATATTGAAAAAAATAAGTGGGTCTTAATAACATAGAAAGAAGTTTTTGTGTTTTTGTACTTTCTCTCTACTTCATTGTTGAATTTGCATGACCTCAGGGTTAAATAAATATGTATAAAGAACAGTATAACTGCAGTGACAATAAACTGGATCCTACAAGTAACTAAAGATTTATAGACACCATTTTTCTTATGTAGGATAGCAAAGGCTTAAACATACACACTGATGAATTCCATTTAAGTTTCATATATATGGATTGCATAACTGTATTTAAAATGTCAGTATTTTCAGTGTAATGAAGTATATAATAAAAGACAAATATTTGTGCAGGTTTTGGAAAAGAACTTTTTGAGTCTGATTTAGACAGAATAATGGAGCACATTGAAGCTGCCATGGAAATGGTCCCTGTTCTGAAAAAAGCAGACATAGTAAACACAATTGCGGGTCCTATCACCTATTCTCCAGACATTCTTCCTATGGTGGGACCACATCAGGGTGTCAGAAATTACTGGGTAGCTATCGGTTTCGGGTGAGTAAATGCATGACAACTTGTGTCTGTCATATTGTTAAAATGGGAGTCAGCTCAAGCTTTTCACATTTTTATGAATTTGCACATATTTTTTGTAAAATGTATTGGAAATAGTCTTAATTGCCACTACCCACATAACAGAATCTCATCCTTCTCTCCTACTTCTTCATAACTCTCACTAATTTTTGGATTTGTCTCCTCCTTTCATTCTGGAAGCAAATATTTGTGTCACTTGTGCAGAAAGAAATGAGTAGTACTTGGTACTGTCTGTGCAGCAAGTCAAAGTCATAAATGTGCTGGGTTTTACAATGCACAGTTCATTTTTTGTGTTGCTTTGGATTACACTGTATTCAGCAGTCATTTGGCTTATGCAGAAACTGGTGTCAATGAAGTTGGGCAAGATTGAGTGGTACAGGGAGAACTTTTCATATGAAGTATAAACTTTAAGGTGAAGCATTAAAGGTGTACTAAGCAGAAGGCACTGCCAGCATACTGGGTAACTGACTGCTCTAGGGATATGAACACAGTAGTGGTTCTGACTGTTGGAGGTTGAGCTGGAAAATGACATTGCTGGGTGTCGGAGGAAAGAAAATTAAGAGGGCAGTGTGACAAAAGGAGTAAGTGTTTTACTGATGTCCTTCTTCTGCCTATTATGATATTTTCTTTGAATGAATTTTACATCTTATATACTTTGGCTGCACTGAAGTCACTAGCAAAATCCTTACTGACTTCTCCTTAACTGTTTTACTCTGAGCATTGATTCAAGATGGACAGAATGAACTGAATACAGTTTCAGGCACATGTTATTGAACACATTCTTTTTACATTGTTTTTCCAATTGCCTAATTTGCTGTTCAAAATCCAGCTCAGCTTTTTCCAGTTTTCTTTCAATCCAAACCAAACAAACCCTCAGATCACAAGATAAGGCAGTATCACCAACATGCTTTCTGAGGTCCTCAAAATAAAAAGGTTTGGTAATTTTGCAATGATTGCTTGTGAAAGGTATTCACCTTTCCTGCCTGGATTAAAAAAAATAAACAAATAAATTTGTTATCTTTTAGTAACATTTGCAGAACTTATAGTTACAAAAGTGGTTTGCCTAGTCCTTGTTAGCCAAAAAGACTGTTAAGTTCATTACTCTGCTGCCAGACTTTGGAGCCTGTTTTCCTTCACTGGTGTCAATTGGAGTAGAATCAAAGTTCCATATAGGAAAAACTGAAGACTAGTTTTACACACCTAAGTTTCTTCAAATTACTTTTTTTCAGGAATTTGATTAATCTCTAAATATTTAGACACAGGTTGCAACTGAGTTGCAGTCAGTGGATTGCCTTGTCTGCTTTTCAGGGACTTTTGACTCTCTGTTCTGTGTTTCTGGGTCACTGCAGTGTTTCTACCAGTGTTGTAATTTTTTGTGTGCATTAGCAAATCCTTATCTCATAGTCAACCAGCAGGGACATTGTGACAGAGGACTTAGTGCTGTTAGTTTAGGGGATTCTTATTATCTAAAATTAGCAGCTTGCTAGGCATTTTAACATGCAAAGAAGTTACTAGGTATAATTAACAGAGCTTGTTATTAAGGTTGCTCAATGCTTCCCATTTTCAGTTACTTATGGCTTCAAAAACGTTAACACAAGCAGGCTAGAATTTTATTCAGAAAAATATAGTCAAAGCATTGTAATCATTCCAAAGAACGAGATTATTGGAAAGTATGTAGTTTTGCTGCGTTAATGTTTTTGGGATGAAGTCTTTCTTTTGTAAATCTCTAATCACACCATTTACTTAGAATGAACTTAAAATTTGGCAGAAGTGACCTTCTTCCCAAAGATATGCCTTTCTGCCATTCTTCACAAAATCTATCCATGAGTCCCATTCACGAGCCTTTGTAAATCTTATGGCTTATAAACACTTACTAGGGACTCACTAAATCTTGCATTAAGATTCCTGCATTCTGTCTACAGTAGTATCCACAGCCAGAGGCTGACCAGGAGTTTTCCTGCACAAATAGATTAGAAAAATTACAAGACCTGGGAAAAAAGTCCCATAAAAAGGACCGTAGTGTGCAGGGATTCAGATTTCCTGGGAAAAAGGAATGGAATGAGACAAAAATCAGTGAGAAACAAGGACTCTTAAGTAAAACACAAGAATAGGACAGGGACGATGGAGAAGATAATCTGGCAGGGACTGGAAGGAGAGAAAAACAAGGGCAGTTTGTGTTCACTAAAGGAATTTTCTCTAAATCTTTGTATGAAGGCTAGCATGCCTAAACTGTTCCATTCTCTGCAGCTGCTTGTAATAGCCTGTCCCTGCACTGCATGTGTTTCATTCTTGTGTAGCAGAACTGGGGTTTGTTCCCCTATGGTTCTGGCTGCAGTGAATGGTGCAGGGAGGCTTAAAGTGGCTAAAACTTCTTCTGAAGCTTTCTTGAAGGTGTCATAGCCATGGTCATGAAACTTATACCCATGAATAACTAAGAGCTGCCTAATTACATTAACACCAGCAATGGCTAATTCTTCTGTAGCACTTGCAGAGTGGCAGTTTTCAAGTACTCATCCTTACTGCATCAGCTGTGGTGATAGAAGTTTGTGCTGAGAGACTGAATATTTATGCTGAACAGCCTAAAGGAGTGTTTGGCAGAATTACTTCATGTACTCAGCTGTTCGATATTTCTGTTTAATTTAAATAAATAAATAAATAGCAGATAAACCCCCACTATACCAAAATTACTTCATGAATATTATGAGGTCAGGCATTCTAGAAGTGCCAGAATTAAGTTGTCTATGTAACCTGAATTCAATCTTCTTATGCATGTGCATTATAATGAAATGATTACATAAGGGGTTGGTTTTTTTTTCTGTAAGATCCTTGCCTATTTAATTGAGGACATAGAATTCAGAATGCAAAGTTGCTGAGCAGCAGTTCGAGTTTGTTTTGGCTTTGCTATTCAGTGTGAATGATGTGATCTGATTGCCGCATGCTAATCTACACTTGGATTGGACAGACTTACTATTTCGTTAGAGATTTTTCTGTTGTGCTTATTGGAGCATTTCACAAACAGTTAAGAATTTATTTTCACATTTTCCCTAGACAGAAATCTATTTTGACACTTTTTTTTTTTTTTTTTTAGATATGGCAAACTAATTCACCGAGGTATTTAAAAGATTACATCATTTGGTATTAATAATTATTTGTCATGAAATATTTCAGTGTCAAATCTGAGGTGCCTGTAGTTTAGCATTACACTAAGTACAGTTTGGTCATACGTAGACAAGTAGCCATATAACATATATTGCAGCACAACAAAGTTCCTTGTCTCCAGTTGTCTAGTTTGGGTACCTCACAGAAACACATTTCGCACACAGCTTTTTCCCTATGGATGTCAAGATGTCAAGCATTTCAAAAGTTAGAATATGCACAAACGTTTAAGTGAGAAAATCTGAAATTTATCACTTTATAACTTCTGAGCATCTACCTTTCTGTCTGGTGTTGTTCCTTTAATGTAAGTTTTTAACTAGAGAGCTCCATAGCTTGATCCTTCATATACTCATTATGTAGAAACAAGACAAGCTTTTGCTACCAACAAGCAGCACAAAATGGCTATCTACTTATTCTGTTAACATAAGCTTTCTGAAAGAGAACAGAGAAAGTAAATCAGGTGAAGAAACGCAGTTCTCAAACTTTGGCACCACTGCAAACATACCTTGTCGTTTTATGCCCAATTCCTCTACGTTCCCCGGTTTTCTGTAGAACAATATAAAATGTACTGCTTACTGCTGGTATTTCAACTTCTTTAAAGCTCTTGTGGCAGTGTTGTCTCATGACTTCTGCTGCTGTTGCTCTTGTCACTGTAATGCAAATAAACAAGGTAGCTGCCAGAATTTCTCAGTCTGGTTTTCAAATCTGAGTCTGTTTTAATTAAACCTGATTGAAAAAGAAGAGGTATTCTATAACTAGACAGTGTATTTAACAGATATCATAAATTTGTAAACTTTCTTAGTTGAAAAAGAGTTTTAATATCTATGGAAAAGATTGTGAAATTCTGGACTTTAGGGAATGAAAGAGCTTGCTGTAATGTCAAGCATGGCAACAGCTGTGTATTAGCAATGGCATTCTGCTGCTGACAGTGGGGTAGTAGAAATATCTGTCAATAAAGTATGTAATATTGGAAAACAAGATAAAACAGAATGATAACAGCAACAATAAAACATGGAAAAATTTAAAATACTTTAGGGGGTATATCAGTAGTATATGCTAGTACTGATTTTTAAAAACAAAACATAAAAGATTTGACACTGCAGTACTTTTTCCTGTTTTCAAGGTATGGCATTATACATGCTGGTGGCATAGGAAAATACCTCAGTGACTGGATCCTTGAGGGGGAACCTCCATTTGACCTGATAGAATTAGATCCCAACCGCTATGGAAAGTGGACCACCATAGAATACACAGCAGCCAAAGCAAGAGAATCTTACGGTTTTAATAACATTGGTAAGAAGGTATTTTTAAAAATACACTTATATCCCGAAAATGGATTCCGACAAAGCCTACCTCTAGATTTCTTTGTCCATTATACATGTATTCTGTCTTGGTGAGGATCTTAGTATGCCATCTATTTTTGGTTTGGGTTTTGCTGGATTTTTTTTCCCCTTTAGTTGGTTATCCTAAAGAAGAAAGATTTGCTGGAAGACCAACAGAGAGAACCAGTGGGCTGTATGATTTGCTGAAGTCAAAATGTTCAATGGGCTTTCATGCAGGATGGGAGCAACCTCATTGGTTCTACAAACCTGGAGATGAGACTGGATACAAGTAAATGAAAGATTAATTTCTCTCCCCCTCCCCGAGATAAAATTAATGAGAAACATACATTTATTATTCATTTCAACTAAATGTATCAATTAGGTAGATATTCCATTCTTAGTTTTTCCATAGTTTAGAACCCACTTAATTCTGATAATGCATCAAGGTGTCCTGTTACTTCGCTAGGATTAGGATATCAGGGAGCAGCCTAGCGTAAGGAACAGATTAGAGAGGACTAAGTTCATTACAAATTTGTATTTTTCACCCTTTACTATTATTTGATCAGCAGCATAGGATGATGTTTTCATGAAAAAGCTCATTTCTCTCTATGTAATTCTCAGGAAAGGATACGCCAAATCATCTTACGGGTTTTTTAAATTCTTTTTCCCCTGCTCTGTGCCTGTCCACATAGTTACCTGCTTGCATCAGGGAACATCCAGCAAATAAATGTTTTCCACAAGGATACTTGAACCCCAATCTAAATGAGGCTCCTAAAAGAATAGAGAAACACACTTTGCTGTTCAGAAATAAAGCCTCTGACACCTTAAACTCAAATACATGATTCACCGACAAAGTATGCTGTAAATTTACACGACAGACCACAACTTCTTCTAACATTTGAACAGTTGACATTTGATTGTACAAAATGGTTGATAAAATAACCCATATCTTTCTCTGTTGTTAAAAGGTTTTAATAATTAAGCTATGTTAGGCCAAGGAAAATATTGGGTAAGCTACCTACAGTTAGGAAAGTCTATCTCTTTTGAATGATTATTAAACTGAAGAAGGTAGAAACTACCTTTTGCTGAAAAGAGCACAAAATTTCCAAATGATGTTTTATGTGTCTAAATGCTCTGTTTCAGGCCCAGTTTTCGACGCACAAATTGGTTTGACCCTGTAGGTCGTGAGTATAAACAGGTTATGGGAAATGTCGGTGTGATTGACCTGTCACCATTTGGCAAGTTTAAAGTGAAAGGCACAGATTCTGTTAAGATGCTGGATCATCTGTTTGCAAATGTTGTTCCAAAGGTAAATGGACAGTGATAACTGTTTTAATATAGGATTTAGACAAACAAGATCTGCTTCAGGAATGGAAAATGAAACACAATATTATTGCCATATCTTTCAGATAATGAACACTCAGATCCTTTGGAGAAATTGCTGTGCAAGGAGATGTATTTCACTCAGTTAAGAGCATGAGCAGTAGTGTTTATATTAGAGCAGCCCCAAGCATAAGTACCTTTTGGCAGAGATCACTGAATCATAGAATGATTGGTGTTGTACAGGACCTCTGAAGATCATCTTGTTCAGGCAGGTCACCTGGAGCTCTTTGTCTAGGGCTATGTCCAGATGGCTTTTGAGTATCTCTAAGGATGGAGCCTCCACCAGCTCTCAGGTCAACCTGTTGCTCTGCTTAAGTCACATTTCCAGTACAAAAGTGTTTCCTAATGTTTGGACAGGACATCCTGCATTTCAAATCCTTGTCTAAGGAAATCCAGTTGAATCTCCCCTGGAATTCTTTTATAATAGTAAATAGTGGAATAGCTTGGTAGCTGCCTGCTTAAAACTGTGTTGTAATGTGGAAGCTTAAGGCAGCAGAGCAGAGCAGTGAAAGGTGCTTTTGCGTGACCGTAGCTGGGTGTTGTACTCTTCCTGGATGCCCAAGGGAACAGTTCTGTTGTGGGGTTTTTTTTAATTTTTCTTTTCTTCAAATGTGACCTATGCTTGTTTTCCACCCCCTTATACTGACTCTGTTTTACACCTGGCTGGCTGGAACAGGAAAGGCTCCAAATATTCAGGATATTCAGCTTTCAGTTCACCCTGTCCTTTCTTCACAACTGTGACTGCTCACAGATAATCAGAATATGATCATGTTTCAAAAAATGGTGTACTGTGACAAACCATCCCAGGTTTCTTATTAATGGTCCTCAGTTTATGGTAGTGCACCACACTACCCTTTGGTAGTCCAAAGGGTACTACCCTTTGGGGTACCCTTTATCTTCCTGCTTTGCTCATTTCAGCACAAAGTGTTTGCTGTAGGCGATGGTTTTAGCCACTTCAGACACCAGAGGGAGGAAGCATAGGGAAACAGTAAGTACACTAAGACTATAGTTATGAAGGTAGGTAACTTCTCAGAGGTCAGAGCCAACTTAATGGGAAGGCTGTACACAAGACTGGTATCCTATAAGTTTAGGAAAAAGAAGAACCTGAATTGCTACGTAGTCATATTTTTTTACTGTATTAATTTTGTGATAACAATATAGATTGAAAATTTATTGTCTTTCTAGCTTGGAGTAGAGGCAGGGTAACAGTGTCATCAATGGGCATGGGTAACAGTGAATATACTTATGTGATGAAGGGAAAGCAAGATTGAACAGGAAATTATGAGAACAAAGCTAGTTCTTCTGATAGAGTTTAATCAGTGTTACTAAGGAAAAAAAGAAAGCTAGATGGCAAAGTGGAATGAACAGTTTATGAGTCCACTAAAAAATCCAGCAATCACCAAAGTTGATTATTTAAGCCATCTGGGTTTTGGTGCCATTCATGATCATCTGCATCATAAAATAATTCAGTGAAGTTACTGAGATATACTTGTATCACAACCAAGTTGAGTGTGACCAGCATTAGATCCTGAAAATTCAACTATGTGCCTGCAGTATGTGAGTAACTGTATTAATGTAATATGATCTTGCAAAAGAATGTTAATATCTGCAATATTTTTCCTTTTTCTGTTCATTGTCTGGAGTCTGGGCTCTGACTGGGTGATTGACAAGGTTCTTATGAAAGCAGAATGAAATAAGAATTAAATTTTGCCTCTGGAACCAGACAGCACAAGATCTATCGCACATTCATATTTCTCTTCCTATGGCTGATATCTGTATGAACATATATATGTTTTATGGTCACAGCTAAGTAACTTTTATTTGAAATTTTGCCTCTAGGGATCATGTTTCTACACAGAACCTGATTCGAATGTACAGAGATGTAGATTCATAGTCAGCAACTACATAAAATAAAAAAGCATACATAAATCAGGGCCACAAAAGCATAAGCCAGCTCAGCATTTTGTTCTTTAAAGTAAGGGGCAAAGTTTCTTTTATCCTTTTGGGATGTGAAACCCTTATTTACATGGCTGAAAGAGAATATTTATGTCAATAATACACAGAATTTTTTTATTTGGATGATCAGGGAACAAAGTAAAACTGATTGAATTCATGTTGAAAATGCAGTCTTAAATCAAATGTAGCTTAAGAATGCCTTGTCTAATACACAAATAACAAATATTTATAATGGTCTTGATTTATCTTATTTCATATTTTTGCTTTTTTTTTTTTTTTTAAGTAAAGAAAAATGTGTAGTTTCAATTGTAAAGCTTAAGCTTGGCCAGTTGTGTATCTGTCTACTCCTATTATGGCACAGGAGAACAACCATAAAAAAAAAGCTTTTTTTCAAGTGAAGACATATTTCCATATATTTCATAACGTTTAAGAATTCAAATATTTTATTTTGCATTCTTAATATTTGCAAATTTTACTCTGTAGGTGGGTTCCACAAATATAAGCCATATGCTAACACCAAGAGGAAAAGTTTATGCTGAGCTAACAGTATCTCAACTGTATCCTGGAGAATTTATGCTTGTAACTGGCTCAGGGTCAGAACTCCATGACCTGAGGTTAGTTTATTTTTAATACACTAAGTACATAGTCCTATAGTCATATTAATATAGAAACCTTTCCATTAAGTGCCAAATTTTTTATTATTACTCAATAAATATTTCACTAAGTTCCTGAGAATTCCACTTATTTATTGATTTTGGTTTCCTAGAAACTTGGTTGACTTGAATCCTGAAGTATAAGCAGTTGCAGATTGGATTATTGCTGATGTAGAAAAAGGGGGAATTTACTGATAGTTGTGTAATATACTTTGATGGAGGTGGTTCTTGTTTTGTTCTTGAACCTGTTTGTGTTTGGCATTGTATGATGGAACACAGCATGGTTGTTCCTTTCTAGTGTTTTCTCTTACGCAAAAAAGAAAATTGGCTTTAAACATGGATGACCCCACAGGCACTGACCTGGCCAATACAGATTGCTAGTGCAGTCTTCCTGGTACAGTGATAATGTCTTCTGCTTTGGGATCTGGGGTAATAAAACAAAATAACAGAAAGAAAAGAAGTAGAAGCAGTTGCAGAATGACTTCATTAAAATGCCTTTCGTAGATGAGCACTGGAAATTACATATCTACTGCTATTAGTGGCTGTACTTACATATTAAGAAGAAGAATTTTTCTCACCGGAGATTGCTGACAAATCAGTTATTCAGAATGAATCAACATATAAAAGACTGAACTTTGCTATCCCAATACACATTGAATAATGTACTGTTTCATAACTGTCTCATAAGTAGGACCATTGGCACATTCAGGAAACAAAGGCAGAACCATATCTAGTGCATTTACTTCTAGAAAATTTCGAGAGTCCCATTTGGTGCTCCCCTGTGCCTGCTATCTTTTAACACTGCTTAACAAAGTGTTCATGTACATCATAGTGCTTAATAGTACTTCATAAGATTTTTAAATATGTGTATTTCATTTATTTTGTGAGCTTCCTGAAAGACAATATGAGCTGGTTTTGACTAAATCAAAACAGAACTTCCTGCTGGTACTTTAAATACTGTACAGAAGGAAGAAACAAACCTGGTTGTACACTTCTATTGACACAGGGAATTTATTTGGAAACTTCTTATGTATTCGTTGTGTTTATTGCTTGCTCTTTTTGTATGTTGATTTTTTATTAACACATTCTGGATCTGAAGGCAGATCTGTTTTCAGTCCTACGAGATCACTTCTTTCTCGTATCTCAAAAACTCTGTTCCAACCATTTAAATGATCATGTTTCCTCTCTGTATCCAAGATGCCTGTGTTCATATACCAGTAATTCACCAGAAAACAGTTTAACATCAATGATGGGTATGACTATCACATAATTCTATTTTTTTTTGAGGAAGTGTGGATCTGGGAGCTGCTGAGAAGATGAATACCAACAAAACATAATTCCTTGTTATATTTCATTTAAATCAGTTATTTTTCATAAAGAATTTAACATCAATATTGTGTTTTATGTGCAGATGGATAGAAGAGGCTGTGATGAGAGGCAGATACAAAGTTGAAATAGAAAATGTGACAGATAAGATGGGAGTACTTGGTGTAGCGGGTCCCTACGCAAGACAGGTCCTCCAGAAGTTGACAGATGAGGATCTAAGTGATGGTTCATTTAAGTTTCTCCAGTCTAGACATCTGAAACTTTCTGATATTGCTGTTACTGCCATCAGGATATCATACACAGGTAAGCAATAGAGGAAACAGACTCTTAAGCAAAGAGACAATAAATAAAGTGTAACAAAAATTAGGTTGAAAAATGAATCTTATCATGTATTCCTAAGAAATAGGTTCATTACATTTTATATATTAATGTGTGAGGAAACACACACACAAGTACATTGATTTTCAAATGTGATATGGTCAGGGTCAGTGCTGAGTTTTCAAGACCTTTCTCTCTAGAATGCCCTAGAGTGCAAATATTTATTTTACAGAACAAAAGGCCAGTTTTGATAACCTCTGTGGTATTTGCTGCAAAACCAACGTCAAGAATTGGTTTTGGAGTACCTTATATTAGTCTTTGTCACATGCCTTGCAAATGTAATGCTGTAGTGCTGAGTATTTGGTTTTATCAGTTATTTTTTGGTTTTATTTCTTTTTAAGTCCATCTCTACTGCAAGAGACTGAATTCAGAGCATTCTGAAGCAGCTGAAGTCCTTGTATTCATACTCTTTCTATTGCATTCAATGTAACATATTAGTTTTATGCTTATTTATACTCAGTTAATTTGCTGTTTGCTTGCCAAGTCATCATCTGTTTATAATGCTCTTAAGCACCACTTCTTATTGTGACTTCATTACATGACCTTTTCTCACTGTTTATTCTGATTCCATCTTCCACCCTGATTTCAGTTGACAGCTTAAATTAGAATAATAGTGCCACTGCTTAAGATCTAGGGCATAGACTCTGGTGGTTCCTTCAGGGAATTAGACTTGCTATGTGATAGCAGAATTGACCCTAGAATGTGAATTAACACTTATAGCACTTACCCCCACTTTTTACCAAAGACAGGACTCTATTTATTAGGCTTGTTTCATTGTTTTGCTGCTGAAAGCAGTAATCTTGTTTGTATAACAGGTGAATTGGGCTGGGAGCTTTATCATGGAAAAGAAGATTCTATAGCTCTTTACAATGCGATCATGGAAGCTGGCCAAAAAGAGGGCATTGACAACTTTGGAACATATGCTCTGAATGCTTTAAGACTGGAAAAGGGTTTCCGAGCCTGGGGAGCAGAGGTCAGGAAATGTAACTTCATTATTCTTCTTTCTGTTTATTTATTTATTTGTTTCATTATGACTATACTGCTTTTAGTTAGAGTTAGCACAAATAATGCTTGTTCCAGTGTCTCAGTTTAGCATGAAAATAAAATTTACCTTGAGCAGGAAAAGCTGCTATGATTCTGGACAGTGTAATTTCTGAATAGAAATAATCAGTATACTCCATTGCACTGCTGGCAAAGAGACATTTATTTTGATTCACTGATATTTTCCCCTCTTGTGTGTAACAAAATTCTGAGAGTTTTGCTGCTCTCTAGTGTTTTGAAATCAAAGGTTTGGCTGGTAGATTCTGAAAATGTTTTATTTCTGTAATAACTATGTCAGGAGAGGCCAATTATTCTTGCTTCATAATGTATTTGGAATTTTTTCATTTACCATTAGCTTGTGTCTGCCAAATTTGCGCACTCACAATAAAGAACTGTCCAGGGAGGATAGAGAATTTTGGGAAAATCAGTATAATTTCTGCTTACCCGATATTTTTCTTAATGCCTTTGGAAATGAAAGAACTCAAGAAGATGAAATGATGGGTGTTTTTTCTTTTGTTTTTGGTTGTTTGGGTTTTTTTTCCCCTGGTGATAATTACTTTCATTCTTGCTTCAAATGCTGCCAAAAAAATTATTCACCTTGCTCTTAATGGAAACATGGTGAATAAAATTGGCTTTGTGTTTTATTTTCCTCTCCAGCTAGGACATTGTGCTGTTTTGCATTTTATGTGCAAACTTTAGTTATTCAGTCTTCTATAGATCTCATTCTGCTTTAATAAAAATTCTGTTTCTCACGGAAATGTTTACTTTGCATATTAAAACTTAGATGAATGATTTACGTATCTATACTTCATATTAGGCGTAGTAGTAGATATTCTGTTCAAATCCCATACTGGAAGCATACAGTGTATTAAAATGGCAGTTGCACAGATGCAACGTGGAAGACACTGACACGAGAGTAAAGGAAAGGATGAATAGAATGAAGAAAGGAACCCCCCAATCCAAAAGCTATGATGGTCTACCATGTATGGATGCTGAATTTATCTTTTTTAACAGATGAACTGTGACACTAATCCCTTGGAAGCGGGACTGGAATGCTTCATAAAGCTAAACAAGGTATGTCATTTATTTTCAAAGTGTTCTATTATGTCTAAGGCTATTTTTTTAAGTGTTTGGAAAAAAAATTTCAAAAATTTCATTATCTGTAAAATAAAATAGGTTTATAAAATTATAAGTACTTTATAAATACCAATTAGATTTTTAAAAATGTTTTGTATTTTCCCATGTTTCTTGCTAACAAAATTACACATTAGATCAGAAAGTTGCAAATACTTGCAAAAGTGTTGTCTACATTAAAAATAACTTTGATTTATTTTCATAGAGAAATTTGAGTCGTGTACTTTTATAAACATTTAGTGTCTATATACAAGCTGAACAAGCCTGTTCATATTGTGAAAATGTTTTCCCTGCTTATTCTTGTTAAAGGAGTTTGTTTGTTTTGTTGTTTGTTTGTTTTTTTTTTTTAATTAGTGTAAGCAGGAAAGCAGCCAGAAGCAGGGAAAGCTTGCCAAGATGGCCATGCAGAATGTATGAAGGCACTAACGTGCATGAAACACTTCATTCTTCATTGCTCCGCAAAGTTCTCTGCAGGCTTGAAATGCAGGGTTGGAACAGCTCTCTGGAGCAGATATTCACATTGTAGATGAACGGGCATGGTGTTGACTCTCCAGCATAGATGCAGGATGTAAGCCTAAAACGTTTGCCAGTTTTGCTGAACTGATGTGAAAAAGGAAATAATCAATGTTTATTTATTGACACAAACGAGGGCAATTGTGACGGTATGTTTACACTGCAAAGGTACCTGAGCTTACTCAGATATTGAAAGCAGTCTAAACACTGTAGTATGAAGTGTAATGTGAGATTATTTACTCTGCTTTTTGGCAGTTTGGGGCTATGAGTCCCAATTCCACACCTCTGGTTTTGGTGTCTGTTTGGCATGGCATAGACCTCAGCATTCCTTACAGGCCACGGTGACTGAAGACAAGCAAATATTCTGCTATCATCGGTTCCTATTGTTAAGGAAACTTCACCCATAAAAGGTGAATGAGATAAAAGCTACAGGCAACAGATACTTAGATTTTTTTTTGACATCTTAATTTATTGGATGCTTGGAAAGGATTATTCCTTTAAGCATGCACCCCCAACTAGGGAAAGTGCTGGTTTCTGTGTAAATTAAAACCAAAATGTACTGTTCAGTCAATTACTAGAGTCTTTCTGTGCAACACACAGCTCAAACAAATAGCTCACAAAACAAGCAAAAAAACTTCAGCATAAGTGAATCTCGAGTGGTATGTCACGGAAAACCTGAACAATTTCTAAAGAAATTAAAGTGTATAAATGACCAAATGACAGTGGAGGTAATACAATAAAAAAGTATTTTATTTCCACAAGAGGACATTTAAATATGTGGGGAATAAATAGGAAGAAATGTAAATTCCCAATAAAATACTGATATTTCTCTGTGTTTACAAAGTTGAGGTATGCATTATCTTCAGGTATATATGGACTAGTAAATTTTTCATCCTGAGTAACAGGAAAAACTCTTAAAATCTAAGTTGACACCCCCCACCCTCTTTCCACCCCCCGGTCTGTATAGCATGACAATAAATAAACCTTTTTCCTCGGGATTTCTGTGACAACTTTCATTTTATCAGTAAGGCTGAAGAGATGGTATTGTTCCAGGTGGTTTCCTTTAGACTCTGCTTGATACTTATTTTCTCGCTAAAGTTAGTGTTAGTTGCTTCTTTGCATAGATGAGCAGGATGGGCTGTGATTAAACCAAACTTGAGAGACATTAAGAGAATTAATTTCTAATTTAGAGAACACAATGTCTTCATAAGTTATGAACAAAATCTGCCTGGTTTAGGGGTGGGTCTTTTTTTAATAGCTGTAGTTGTTTTAGTTGTTCAGTTACATTTAGTAAGTTAGGTAAGTTGTTAGAAAGACTCTTTTCATGAATAAGCACTCTGCTAATAAATATTGGATAGAATTATGATGGTCGTTGTGGCAGTAAATTCACAGAGTATCTTTAAAGAAGAAAAAGTTGTAATTAATTTTGCTCTGCATCCCAGAATATTGTTTAGTTCTGCTGCATATTTGCACTTTCTCAGGTTCAAGTCAAAGATATATTATAAGACCTTGAATGCTTTTTATTTTTCAAAATCCAGATTTAAAACTAACGGATTTTTCAGATATTATTACAGTAAAAGATAAGCACTCACCAGATGTTAATTTACTCCAGATCTCTGTTCTGTGGCAGAACCAACTACATCTGTGTTTACCTTGCCATATAGATCAAAATTTCATGTGTGAAATTACAAAGACCTCTCACTCTTGAAGATTCCACAGTCTCCCTGGGCAGTCTGTTCTAGTAATTCACCATCCTTACATAAGAAAATATTTTCTTGCTACACTTTAAACTTATAACTGATTATTATGCTCACTATGGATATATAGAAAAAATATTTCTTAATTTCGGAAGCTGACTACATCTTCAAAACCTTCTGCTATGTTTCTTCTTGGTCTTCTGAAGTGGTTAATTATTTTTAGCTAATTCAATATTCTTAAAACAGCGTATTTTAATCCTGACCATAATGGACAAGATGTCCCAATAAAACTTAATAGTAGATTGAAAAACCTCTATGTCAATTTGAGTAGCACACAGAAATAAATAAACTCTTTTAGAAGGGTTTTCCGTATGAATTCAACAGCGCTCGCACTCATCAAGAGCGTTCAGCTACAGCAATCCGAAGTTAAATGTTCGTAGGGTTGTGACTGATTTTGCTATATCCAAGACTGCCATCTCCTGGTCACTCCCTCTGCAGCAACAGCTCACTGCGATTTGGGAAGAGAATGCCCTAGGTAATGTAAACCATGTGGGACTCTCCTTTACTGCACTCTTCCAGGCCGGGACCTGAGTGCTCAGCTAAGATTTACTGTTTGTTTCCACTAGTAGGAAATACCGTGTTTCTTTGTGGCAGCCTTGTTTATTTACTGGGGCAGTTTCTCTGTTCTCCATTCCAAGTTTCTTTCCAGATTTTGCTATACCCAGCATTTCTCACTACTCTATCAGCCTTTTTTAAAAAAAGAAACAAAAACAAGTGCCAGAACTTTCTCCTTTGTTTCCTTCTCCTTTACCTGTCTGCTTAGCACTATTTGTGTCTCATCTCCACCAGTGCTACTCAGCGACTGCCTGAATTTCGATGTCAAAAAATGCCTCTTGGACTACAAGTCCTACCCCTCTTTCTCACTTTGACATTCAGTGGCTTTTACTATTGCATCTATTAGACAAATGAGCATTTAATTGCTTCATTATTCATTATGACTAGAAGTTGTGTCATACCCGTCAGCCTCACACAGATGGGTGAATGACAAGATATGGTTCTTGAGTATTGACCTAACCTCCAACAAAACTGTATATAAGCTGTTATCTCATGAAGTTAAGTTGAGTTGTTCTAAGGCTGTGCTTCTATCTTTTTATTCTTTTGGTAGCAGATTTAAGCTTACAGTTTCATGTCCTTCTCTTCCTAGTCATTTGTTTACCTCCTGGCCACTCTTCCAGAACTGCCTCTCAGTTGTGTCAGTCCAGCTCATGGTCTAAGATGGTATGTCTTTATGTATTAAAGCACAAAACAATAAATATTTTTCTAACAAAAATATTAGAACTGACACAACTGCAGAGAGCATGCTCTCCAAAAAGGGAGTGCTAACAGAATTATTAGTCCTGCCATGGGCCTCTGGGGCTCTGGCTACAAACATTACCCAGCACTAGGTGAAGAGAGAAGGTGCTGAAAACAGCAGAAAAGAAGATGAACATGCTGGCTCTGGGTCTCTGCAGCACTGCAGCATACATAGTCATTTGTATCGTCAATCCATGTAAATGCTACTGTTCTGATGTGGTAACACCCTATGCTTTCAGAAACACAAAGGCAAGGAATGTGAAGGGCACAAGCAGAAAAAACAACCACTTGTATCCATTTGGTTATGTTTGCTACTTCTAAATTATTTGCAGGCTTTTCTCTTTTTTTAATGTATTTTATTTTTCCCCTTGAAAAAATCACTGACTTTAAAATAGGAGCTGTGTTTGTGGAGCGATAGAAAATGAATCATTTTAATCTTCTCACATCTAAAACCTAGTATAGGGTATGCAGGGCAGGCTCAGGTGGAATGGCTGGCACTAGCTATTTGGGTCTGGCAGGAGCAGTGCTCCAACTGGAAGCTGGACAAGCTGAGCTTTAGGAGATTCTGTAATTCCCCCTTACTGCCACTGTGTCCCTTTCGACACTTCTCCAACATGTGTCTCTCCTGTTCCGAGAGCAATAACTACAGTAGTGATCTCTGACCCCACTCCATAACCTGTTGTGTATAAGGTTGTGCTTTGTGCAAGCTCTACTCCACACAAGAAAGGGAGGAGGAAGAAGAAAGAGCACAAACTTCACTGAAGAAGGGATAAGGATCCTGGGGGAACGCAGAGGGATATGAGAAAAAATGGAGCAATGGAAAAGTACTAGGTGTTTGAAAGGGGGTAAGGGTACTTCCCCCCCCACCCCCTTTCTTTCAATTGCCATTTATTATGCCTATAACATACTTATTTGGTGTACTTTTCCACCTAAATCCTGTCCCCACTCAAATTAAAATTTAGGAGTGGAACCATATTGTATCATTACTTCATTTGATGTCTGGAGGGTCATAAAACAGAGGATTTATTCTGTAAATTTACACAGATTATGAAACGCATAGGAAAGAATCTGCAATTATTTTGTTACCTGTATAAAATGCACACCTAGGTCACTCCCATTGTGTTTCTTGGGCCATGCGAAGCAGGAAGTACGCACTAAGCTAGGAACGTTGAGCCAAAATAATCAGTAATTCATCAGTTGTTTGTATCGATATCAATTTTTTAGAGCTGGCTGTTTGCATGGAAGAAGGGCTTAGACAGATAGAGTGAAAGCTGCAGTGATGCAGGTGCCATACATATTGACTGGCCACATCTCCCTTAAAAAACTGTGTGGTGTTAACCGTAGCTTTGTCTCGCTACAGAAAAAGAAACTTGTCAAGTACTTGCTACCTGCAGAGGAAAGTTATCATCCTGATGAGGGTGATATCATTTGCAGTGTAACCCTGAAATTATCCAAATGCATTCAGCTAAGAATAATTAATTCCAAAATACTGTATTGGTGCCGTCTACAGCGTGTTTAACGTGATGGTTATAGCAGAATGCAGCAGCTGTTGGTGGTGCCTTACTCGGGTGGCTTTGTGCACATAATTTGGCTATATGCCCGCAGTCATAAGTAGCATACCGAATAGATTGCAACATTTCATTATTAAGAGATTTGCATATCTTTGCTGCCAGTTACTGTTGGATAGATATGACATTTATGTTGCTAGATGCTTACAGTTTATTCTGCTAAACCGCACAATCTTGATAAATAAATAAATAAATAAATAATTTAAAGTTTTATAGATAATTTCTATTCCTTTGCTTCCCTTAAGACACAAAATATTTTTACAGAGGATTAGAATTAGGATCTGTATGACATTAAAAGCCAAGCACACTTGAAACACAGCAAGATAAACATTTCAGGGTACATCTCTGTGCTTGCAAAATCATCTCATTGGTTATTGTCTCCTCAACTCTTTAAAATATATATATATATGACCAATATGTTAATACATAAGATAATCAGTGGGATCCCTTTAGCTATATGCTATTTTAAAAACTTAAGTGCTTAGTCTTTGTGATGTGATTTTCCACTATAATCTGTGTGTTAGGTAACACAAGTAAAAATCTTATATCTAAGAAGTGTTTTTCTTTTATGTGAAAAACATTACATCTGCCAAATCTTAATGTTTTAGGAGCTTCTGCCAAGATAATGCGTCTTCTCATTTTAGGCTTAGCTTAGTAGGACTGTCCTTGCTCTTCAGTAGTAAAAGTTTTACATTTTTGCTACATATCAAATTATTATTTTTTTAAAACTGAAAGACAATTAAGAGCAGCTTTAAATCTGATGCTTGTTTGAGGTTGGAATTGTTTAGGGTTTTCCTTTGATTCCATTCTTTTTCTTCTGTTTTGTTTTTTTGTTTTCCTTTTTTAGTATTAATTTGTTGAACTATACCATTTTGAATGGCATTTTTCCCTTGCATTTTTTTTAGTCTGACAAGTTAAAACAAATAGAAGCAATACCCAAACTGACTACTTTTCTCTGAGAAAGAGGAAGCAGCTTTTACCAAGAATTGCTGGACTGAGGTCGAATGAATCAGTTTCCAAATGCTATTTTCTGTAATGAACCTCGTGCACAAACACTCATAAATAAAAAATGAATAATGGTGGAAATATGTTAGTGTACAATTAAGATAGATACTCGAGAACTGTAGAACAAAAATACTGAACTAGTCAAATTTATATGTTCAGAAATTCTTAAGGAGTTTCTTTAAATATTTAAAAATTGCATATATACACAACTTTTTTGCAGTTTTACATTCTATATAGACATACATTTTCACACATACATTTTTATCCATGTTCATATAGTGTTCATATATATTTATGTGTCCATTTATGTATACACATATACATATATATACACATTTTTGCAGAGTGTGTGTGTATATGTATTTATATATTTGTGTACACTTTGCAGAGTTTGAATTCTAGGTTATCTCTTGGTTAATGTTCCAAGCCATGATTCTAAAAAGACAAGAATATTCTTAACCTTTAAGGAGCATAAAATAACAAAGAACAAACCCATTACTGGAAATCCCTCAAATCCATTTCCAGCTAGCTTAAGAATTATGTAACAGTGTATTCCAGGTGGCCAAAAGCCTGGCCTAGTTAAAATTCATTGGGTAAGAATTTAATCTTGTGTCTGTAACCAACAGGCAAAAAATGATCCATAAATAGATAGATTCTAAAGCCTGCCAGCTGCCAGCTCTAATGGTTTCCATATCCTAAAGGTAATTAAGAAATGGAAGTCAAAATTACTTTTGCTGTCAACCTTAAGGTTCCAAGAATTAGTATATTAACAGGAGTCAGCTGTCATCTATACAGTTAATCTGGAAGTGACCCATGAAAGCAATACACATCTGTTATGACGTCGTATTCAAGACTCTGATTACGATTGTTGCATTAACCTTTATGGAAGTTGTTTTTCCATTTTTAAATGAGGAATTCAGAGAGGTAAAAATGAACCAGAAATCTTGAATTAAAAAAACAAAAACACATACACAAGAAAAAACCCAAACCAAAACCAAAAAGAAAAACCCAACCAAAACCCACCACAACAACCCCAGACATAAAAATGATTAATGTTTTACAAGGCTTTCATATCTCTCAACATCTATGCACTTGCAAGTATCTGAATATACCAGAAAAAAAGAGCCATGCTCTTAGCATAGCAGTAGCTACATCTGTGTTGTGTGATTCAGCATTCTCCAAGTCACTGATTACAGTTCTTCTGCAAAACTTGATGGTGATCCAACTGAGGAAAAGGGCACAGTAGAAGGCGGCTGACAGAAGCTGGTTCTGAAAGAGCCCTCTCTTTTGGCACTCTTACTACTAAGAGACCTAAAGACAGAAATTTACAGACATTCATACTGCCATCTTAGTTTCCTTAGAGTATCACTAATACCCATGCTGGGCTGGCAAATGTGAGACAAGACTGAAGGGACCATACCTCTTCCAGTGCAGCAGCTGGAGGCCAGTCAGAAGGTCCTACGGTGTATAACATTGTATTTGAATACTTGTGGTTAGTTCCACAGTTACATTCCTTGTGACTAAATACTGGATATTACATAAGCATGTACAGGAAGGAGGTAATTCAGTGTTAAGTGTACCTGTAGAATATTTGCTTCCTTGGTGTTTCTGTCTGTCATGCAAAGCATTTTAGTCCGTGTGTTGTGCTATAGTATATAGTCTTATTTGCATTTCTAGTTGTAGATATTTCCTTTCATGAACGTTCCTGTGTAATGAAAATGTAATTCCGTGAAAAGTAAGAGGGAACTACCAGTACCTGGTTATTTTTGCTGGTCTGAGATCTTTGCTTTCTGTTTTCTAGCAGTATCTTGACAGTTATATTCTAAAATGAGCGCTCACAGTCCTTTCTTTTTCTAATCTGTGCTGTATTTCATTCTGCCTTTCCCCAAAGGGTGCCATCTGTGATCCTTATCTGCTTTATCCTCAGTTGGTATACCTCGATTTTCAGACTATGTGGACCTTAAATGGTTCATAAGTTCTTTTCCACAACCGCTTACAGAGTCTAATCTTCCCAAGTTCAAAAAATTGGCTTAATAATTTCTTTTGAGCCCATACACAGATGTATGTGAACCTGCGCAAGAACTACAGAAATAAAAACACATGAACTAACTATGTAACAATCTATTCCAAGTATGTGTTGCTTGTAATTCTGACAGTGCAACGACTCTCTACAGGAATTAAAGATCATTGCCAGAAATAGTATTTTTGATGTATTAAAAAATATTTCCCTTCTTTTCTATCATACTCTGATCAAGTGAATATAATTCCTGCTTCAGATCTAAAATCAACTGCTTAAAAGTAGCTTTCACTGCTAGTCATCTTCTCAGCAGAGAACTGCTGAGTAACTGCTGTTATGGTTCTTGCCCATGGGGCAGGCTGGTGTGGCTCTGACAAATTAGTTGAATAAAGGTATTTTGTTCTGTCTGATCTATACCTTTAAAGACAAAATGAACACACAGAATTTGTAAGCCACTGTTTAATGCATGGATATTAAAAATAATGATATCCAGCTTGATTATTATTTTATCCTCTACCCGAACTGTCAGCATCTTCGAAGGGACTTTCTCTTGGTTTTTGAGGCATTCTGTCCAGGACCACAAAGTTTATAATGATTCTCTTTTTTTTTTTTTTTTTTCCAGTTTATTTTCTATCCAGCCAACTAAGTAGGGAAGTTGTCTGAGTTACATTTAAGACTTAGGAGGTAACAGGGTGAGACAAGTCAGGTTCACAGCTACTTGTAGGCAAGATAAGCTCATACCTCTGCACCTGGCTGTGGGATCAGACTGTCTGAGAGGAAATAGCTCAACATATAATAAATACTGTCCTATATACCCTGGAGGATTCAAAAAAGATACTGATGGCTCAGTTCTTGTCAACCATTTATGCAGAATGCTTCTAGAATGATGTAAACCTGCTTGTACCTATCTAGGCAAGCTGAACAAGGGAACTCCAAATGACAGTATTATTCTTTAACTAAAATGCTTCATTATCCCATAAAATGTTAGATAGGGGAAAAAAGAAAAAAAGAAATTAGGAATTACGGTTATTAAAAGACTGAGTTCTAGAAAAACTAATATACTGAATAAAATTACCAAGATATAATGTACCAATATAAAACTACCAAGATACAAGATACAATATCTGTAAAAGGTTTGATTTCATGTATATTTTATACAGAATACTTAAGTGATAGGAAAATAAACGAAGATAATTTTAAATGCTTATAAGTCTAAAATATTGCAGAACCCTAACAACCATTTATCATCATTATCTTCTATTTTTTTTCAGCCAGCAGACTTTACAGGAAAGCAAGCACTGAAGCAGATTAAAGAAAAGGGGCTCAAACGGCGACTGGTGTATCTCACCCTGGAAACAGATAATGTTGATCCAGAGGGAAATGAAAGTGTGTGGCATAATGGCAAGGTAAGAACTACAGATCATGTTAAATGCAACTAATGTTAATTCTTAATGAACAGAATCTAACTTTGTGCTTCAAGTGTGAATGCATTACTTCTACTGGCACAGAATAATTTGAAGCTATGATAAACACTTTCTAATCTTCATGTGGGAAGCAAAGACTAACCAAATGTGTACAGAGAAAATGTGAAATACCATCAAGTCACAGAAACTAGAGCTGGAACAAACTGCAGTATTGTCATCCATTCTCTTATGCAATTTCTCCATTGTCCTAATAACACTTTTTCTGTTCACTGGAAATAAAAAAAACAACAGCAAAGTTTGGGCCTCTACACTTCAGCACAGATTATACATTGAAACATTCACTAGTGGTTAAATTATTATATATAACAAACATATGAATGTGTGTGGTGTACGTTCCCATGAAAACTTAATTGAACACAACAGGAATAGACTGTTTTTTCAAGGACTATAAACTTCCCAGTTTAAGGTTATGTCACCCACAGTAGAGAATATTATGAACTACATGACATACTTGAAACTTGCTTGATGCCTTAGTCTATAACCCAAAACAAGTATATGAGATGTGTAGTTGTTTGGGTTATTGCTTGGTTGTTTTGGTTTTTAATAAAACCTCAATGCATCTTGAAAATAAAGATAAATATTTGTGGGGTTTTTTTCCAGGTTATTGGCAACACCACATCTGGAAGTTTCAGTTACAGTGCTCAGCAGAGTCTGGCTTTTGCATATGTTCCCACAGAATTCAGCAAAGTTGGACAGAAGTTGGAAGTCGAACTGTTAGGAAAAAATTATCCAGCAACCATTATGCAAGAGCCACTGGTGCTGACTGAACCAACAAGAACGCGCCTTCAGAAAAAGGGTGAAAGTCCAAAAATATAAACACAGATAGGAATACAACAAATTGAGCAGTAGGAAATAGTTCCATTAATACGCATGAAATTAAGAGAATGAGACTACTGAGATTTGCAGATTACTAAGCATAAGATCCTCATTGCCATACATAGTTGAGAAATTCAATGGTGTTTGCATTAGAGATCTGAGCAAAGTTGTACTCCTCTTCCCAGTAGCACTTGTGAGCAGAAAGTGGTGGAGAATTAGTAGAACCTTGATTCAGCTTGCTCCCACATAGGCTGGCAGATCCAAATTAATGCAGAGGAGAAATTTGCTCTTAGTACTGGCCAATAGCAAATTCTTCCTCCTTGACACTCACAATTCCCCCTTTGCCTGCCCTGAGGGTAAAGTAGCTTATCCTGGCTCCTTACAACATGACACTATAAACTTATCAATAAAATAATATCACTAGTTCTGTACAGAAATGCTTCCTAAGGAACTGAAATACATCCCAGTAACCATTAAAAATAATGAAGATGATATTAAATGCAAAATGAACTGTTAACATTTTTTCCAATGTGTCATCCTGGCAGAAATTCTTACAGAAGATCAAAATCTAGTTCTTAATGAAACAGTTCAGACCTTTTGTTTCATAATTTTATGTGAATCATTGTCTTCATTATTTTATATGAATCATCTGGCATATTACATGCAGTATTATACAACTCACAGGCTGTTGCTGCAATTTCTGAACAGAACTTAAAGTACTGTGTCATGGATTTACTGTTCTAAATCTGAAACTCTAGACTGACACCAAGAAAATTAAGTTCTTCCTTTTCCTGTTATTTATAGATTGAACAGCAGTAAGAGCCATATGTTCTTTGCACTAAAATATTAACAATGAAAAAATATAATTAAATTCACAGCAGAGGAGCTTTATTCAGTATTAAGTAGCAAATAAGCGAATAAGCAGGATTGGATACTGTATATGATGGGAACACATTAAATTATTAAAACACCTTTCTGAATTCCATAATATGTTCAACAATTCTTTTAAATAACATCACAATTTCCAACTTACAAAGAGGAATATTCCCTTTTAGGCTATAGATAAATGTTTTTGAAGTATGTTTGAAAAATGTTCAACATGTACTTTCTCCAAAGGAGTTGGTGCCTCTAAATCTTCAGCAAAGAAGCAACGTATAAATAGAATATACCAGGAGAAACACAGTTTCCGCAATGAACACTTACTCTTGCTAAAGTAAGCTGACTTTACATTGAGCTATTCTGAATACCCTTTACAAAGCAGGTCAAAGTGAAATATACAAACTTTGGCAGGTTTGCATGTAGAAGTATTCTGAGTGAAAACTCTGTTCAGAAATTATTTTCTTTTATGCTTTCATAAGTGATTTAGTTCTGCTTTGCTGAACCAGCCAGAGGAGTTACTTTTTCTAAAGATGACATCATTTGTAATGAGGCAATTGGCCACTGTGTTTCCTTAAGCATGTAAATACACCTAAAATACAACACAATGCTGATACGGTTTTATTTGGACTATGGAAGATGAAAGCAATTTTTAGGAACATAGTTTTGAATTTCAGTATTTTTCAGGAACATGCAAATTTACTAGACACCACATCCTGGAGTGAACAGTAACAGTTGTCCTGGTACAGGCTCTCGTGTACTTTCCTAGTAAGTATTTCTATGCCAAAACTCTGTTTCAACAATGCCTTTCACATCCCAGTCTGAAAGTTAGGTTCAGGTTTGTAACTCCTTTTCCTGCTTGGAAGAAAGAAGTGCTGTTCATCAGCATGTCATTAATCGGTCTGACTGTGCAGAAGGGGCAGGCTTTCTGCACTCTGAACAAAAGATGTGAACAAAATCACAGATACAATTCCTCAGAAACTGTGCCCTTCGTGGGCATATACCACATTGACAGCTGTAACCTCCCAACCCCTAGATTCTCCTTAAAGCTGATGAAGACAGCTACCTGCCTCATTTTACAGTGTACTATTATATAGGCCCAAACACTGATATCCTTATGGGCTTCTTGTTGACAGCTGTTGTCACCCAAGTCTTACAAAGATTGAGCTGTGGCCAGTTAATTTTCTTTTAGTTTCAAGATTTAGGGAAGCAGGCAAAAAATATTTCATGCTATGTCTGGGACAAGGCAATGCAAAGTGAAGTTTCTTTCCAGCAGCCAACTTGCAAGATCAAAACAACTCCATTTTGTCAATGACCATATGTAAGACAATTAAAGTATCTCAGAGCTTGTTTCACTATTATCTCTTAAGAATGGCTGTGCTTCCTGTTTAACAGTGCATTCAGGAGCAGAGATACCTGAAGCAGTTTTAAGGAAGCTTGACAAAGTATTAGAAGCATGTAGCTATGATAACTACATGACTGACAGGGCTTCCTACTTGACCTAGCTTCTTTTTTACTCTGATACCCAAGTCAGTTTACTGAGTATTTATTAGGTTAGCTCAACATTGTGGTACTTTGCACAGCGTAGATAAACCAAACTGTAAGGGCATAAGCTTTACAAATTATGCCCACAGGGCGGTTCACACATAAGTCAATGTATCACAGTTAAAAAAAAATAAAATAAATTACAAACCTGAAGAAAGGGGGGTGGGAGGGGAGTGTTCAGCAACTTTCACAGTTTTCTGTTGCCATTTCTTTTCATTACAGGTTGTGATACAGTGTTGCATAAACTTGTGGTGTCAAGGTAGAGCAAGAGGAAGTAAATAACACAAGAGTGTTTAAGTAGCGTATCCATGTTTTAACAGGGTTTCTAGCCAATCAAACAGAAATACCAGGGTAGAAAGACAGGCAGGGACATCATTGAAGTTTTCCACAACCCGATTAACTAACACAGCAGAAACCTCTGTAATGAGGCAAAAAAAATGGCAGTTGGTCAGCTAGGAAATTTTCTGAAATACTTCAATTTCTGTGTGCAGAGAGCTCAGGAAGTATCAAAAGGCAATTTTCCCACATACATTTTTTTGCATTTTCCATATTTCCATCTCCAGAGACTTTTGGTACAGCACAGTAGATGTTACTATTAACGTTTGAATTTTTGCTCTAAGTTCCCACGTGCTATGGCAAGAAGTGCCATGTTCATGCATTGCATGGAATGATAAATCAACACGATACCATAATCTCGTGTGTCACTCTAAGGACTTCATTAATCAGCGACCTCGAAACAGCATCTGAATTCAGAAAAGATAGACTGAAACATAACGGATTGAACATTTATGATTTATTCTTTTGATTCAAGAGAATACTCTCTGATATAAATATTTTCTGATTGGGATTCAAAATCCCTCAATCAGTTTTTAAAAAAACTCTTGAGAATGTCCAGTTGGAGACCAGTAACGAGTGG
>NW_009943811.1:0-1438 GCF_000696875.1 Nestor notabilis
TTAAGATTCCCTCGCCTCTGTTCAGTTTGGAGTTTTCAGAGCTATTGCTTTGTCACGCTATTGTCTCCGATGTTTTTCTTCTTAACATTAGTATGTTTCTGATACTCAGGGAAAGCCTCACTCTGTAAGATCAGCTACTCTGTTAGCACCAGCGTTTCAATTGCTGCGACGGTAGCTGGATCCCGAAATGGGGATTTGCCCTCAGTGAGGTCCCCAGGATCTTCCGTGGCACCTGAGCAGTGTAAATGCACTGGCAGATGCTGCAGTCACACAGGCTTTCTGTAGAGTTGTCTTGCTGATGGTCGTAGAAGCGTCTCTGCTGCCCTGACAAGCATGAAAATAAGAGCATCCCCATTAGAGTAGCAGGCGGGAGGGCTGTTAATCAACTGAGTGCCTTGTGAAAGTGAGAACCGAAAAGCCTTCCTCAGGTAAGGCGTGATCCAGAGTCCCTTGAAGTCAGCAGGCGGCTCTGAATTACATCTGGCCTGCAGTGTTTCAGGCAAAACCAACAATGAAGCAGAAGCTGCCACGGGTGTTTGTTTTCATAGATCCTTCCATCGCTCCATCTCTGGTACACTACGTTGGGGAGGTTTAGGTTTTGGGGAGGGGGTTTGTTTGTTTTGGGGGAGGTAGATGTGAGACTTTCTTGGCACTGAGAGCTTAGCGCACCCTGTGTACTATTGAACAGGACAGTGACTGAACAAGTGCCAGCTTTGATGCAAATCTGTTTTATCTGGAAGCAGTGCAGGTAGAATGAGAGACCTGGAGTAGTCCCAGCTGCCTGGATTATCTTGCTCAGCCTCTGAGCTGTTGGAGCGCACAGGGTCTTTCTCCTGCTGTAGAAGTCAGCCCCAGCCTCTGCTGCATCCCTCAAGACTGTTTTCGTGGCAAGGCCTCTGAGAAGCTCCTGTGTTAATCTCGCTGTGCTGCTGGCTCATCTGCAACAGCCCCCTGAAATCTCACAGTGCTGTGGGTTTCCTGCAGGGGTAGCGTGCATCGTCTGCACTGGCAGTGATTGACGAGGAATTTATTTGGCTCTCAGGAGAACACCAAATTCCACTGCAGTTCTTCTCTGCAGCTAACTTGATACTTGTCTTATTTGCACAGAGAGGCTGAGTCCCCATTTACAGCACAGTGCTTTGCTGATTGTTACTTCACTTGGACGTCCACCTGCAGCCGTTGGGAGCCCGTCAGCCTGAGTGAAAAGCATTGCTTCAGCTGGAGAACTGTGTTTGGTAGGAACTGAGTGAGCGTCGGTGCTCAGGGTAGACTTGAACTGGTTCTGCGGTGACAGCCTGTAGTAACCCATAGATTGCTCACACGTGGTTTGTTTCTGTCTAAAAGATCATCTATAAAGGGAGTACTTGGCGTTTTCTAAAAGAAAAATTGGACTTCATACGGTTCTGCATTTTCATTCCATTCACACTTTTCTCATGTT
>NW_009943812.1:0-3981 GCF_000696875.1 Nestor notabilis
TAATAGTTTAATAATTAAAAAGTTTAATAATTTAACTTTGATCTGGAGAATGTTTATCAATACAATGACAATGGAGCAGCTGCATTTGGGAAATCAATGTTTTCCAGGCTGCTTTTGTTCCCAGTTGGACCAAAGAGTCCCAACCCCTTGAACCTGTGGCACAGAATAGTTTGGATCAGTGCAGTGTTCTGGAGCAAAGCGTCCAGCACCAGACCTCCAGGGTTGGTAAAGGTGCTTTCACTCTCTGTTTCCAGGGACAGTGAGTCAGGCTACTACCGGGTGTTGTCCCATTACTACCCTGAGGACTCAGAGAAGCTGCCGGTGAGAGCCAGCAGCTTGGTCTTTGTGCTGACAAGAGGAGGGGATGGCTGGGCTACAGCCATACATGATGGACAGGTAAGGACAGTGCGTGGGCTTTCCAGCCCATCCCTACCAGCAGAGACCACAGCCCTGCCTGTGGACAGGAGCTTGCTGCAACCCTCTGAGCATGTTCCCTGGGGACCCTGTATCTCTGCAGAGGATGAGTTCAGGAGCTCATTTCCACAGACCAGTTGCTAACTGTAGATTTCTCTGTCCCTTGGCTCCCATCAGCTGCTGCCATTCAACTCTTTAGCTCCACATGGGCATTTTTTGGGGCAGCTGTGCTTTCCACTATACAAGATCCTGTAGGATAACAGACCTCACCAAGGACCACCACTTAGAGCAGTATTTGTCACCTGAGAACTCTACCAGAGCTGAGGAGACAGGCTGATCCTTACTTGCTGTGTAGTTTTTCTGTTACATTAACCATGGGAAGGTTTTGGGAGGGTTTCAGCTGTACAGACAGGTTTTATAAAGGGCTCTAGAGAAGACCTAAGGAGTTAAAGCTGGCAGTCAAATGATTGGCATAGCCTAAAGCAGCTGGAGCTGACAGTGAGCAGTTACAGAACTGTCTGAATGTGCTGGTTGAAGCTCAGTGAAGTGTCAGATGAAACTCAAAGTCAAAAAAAGGTAAAATAATAGACAATGGGGAAACAAAAAGCATAACTACAATGATCAGTAGAAATTGGGAGCTTTGTAGTAGTGATTGTCAGAAGACACAGAGATTCTGCTGTACTGGTATCCCTCAATATCCTTGATGTTCTCTGCCCAGGCATCCGTTTCCAGAGCAGGGTGTTTGGCTTGTTACATCCCAGCCACTCTGGCAGCAGCATTGCTTTCAACAGAAAAACATGCAAAAGAACTGTGGGATTAATGTCAGCAATTTCTGAGCATGAGCCCCATGGGCTACTGTATGAGACCCTGGGCTCCCATGGGCACACCCGTGTTGCTGCAGGCAGGGGTGGTTTGCAAGGGCAGCAGCAGTGCAGAGTGGGGCTAACAGAAGCTTGGGGCTGGGTGGGTTGGGGCTGAGTCTGCCAGAGCAGCAGCTCCTGTCTCACCCTGCTCTGCTTTGTGTCCTGCAGAAGCTGCGCATTCCCAGCTCTCTCCTGGAGCCTGCCTCAAAGATGGATAAATGGGTGAGCTGACAGCCCTGCAAGCAGCGGGGGGGAAGGGACCAAGAAGTACATCTGGAACACTTATGTGTAAGATTATCACAAGATAGGACAACTGTGTAAGAGACACATGGAGTGTGAAGTACTGAGACACACCTTGACTGTACCACCAGCTGATCTAGGTGGTGGTATGTCTAACCCACCATGGGCTGATGTAGCACACAAAGATGAGCCTGTGCCACAGCCCTCCCTCCTGACCACTGTAACTTGTTGAGCCACTGGAACCCAATATTGAGTTTGAGGGCTTAAGGCTTCTATTTATCCAGCCTGTTTCTGTGGTGTCTGCAGCCACTCGAGGTAGCACCGGAGCAGGTGAGGAGTGTTGGTTCACCAGCAGAGAGCAGGTGAATCTCTTTCAGTGGGACAGTAATATCTTAGAGGCACTGCTTTTTGCCTTGAGGTCATGCACTAAGCCCTGACCTTCACCTTTGACTTAGGAAAACTTCATCTCCTGTCTCCGCCACAGGCATATCCACACAATCCAAATAATTTTCTGTCTGAAACCAGTGCAGAAAGGTGCAACTCAGACCCCTATTTCCTGTAACAGATTTTTGGAAGCTCATGGTGGTTATGATGTTGCTGTGATCCCCAGTTTTCCCCAAAATGAATCTCTGGCCATAGCCCATGCTTGGGCATTTGCTTTATGGCTGTCTCATTGTGAACCAGCGCAAGTTCCCAGGTGAGGTGGCGGATGGTGGGGACACCCCTCAGAACAGTGTGAGCAGCTTCCCTTTGCTCCAGCACCAACATAACAAAGGGCAGGAGGCCAAGGAGGTGTCCACAAACCTCTCATCACCCCTACTACTCAAAAGAGCTGCAGAGACGATCCTGAGTGCTCCACCTCATCCAGCCAGTTAATGAACGGTTCTCCCTGGGGCTGTCTCTGGGATTGCACCCATACATTTATAACTGGCTGCAGCTCCAGCCTCATCCAGTCTCCAGAGTCTTCTGTTCACTCCCTTCTGATGTTGTTCTGTTGCAGAAGGTCAGTGATGGGATTCCTCTCCCTCCTGCCCAGGTGCCTCCCAGCAGACTCCACGCGCAGCAGAAGCCAGGTAGTCCCTGGGCGAGGGACCTCAGTGGGTCTTACATGGAGCTGTGCCCACCCCTGCTTTGGGGATGCGTGAGGAGGCTGGTTGCCCGCTGCAGCCCTGGCTGCCTGTGTGCTAGGGGGTTGCAGAAGAGCTGAGGAGCCTCTGCTGACTACACGTGCTGTTCCTCTGCTCTTGTTTTGTTCTGCAGAATCTCCTGGGGGAGAAAATGCCCCTGAAAATGGTGCTGGTGCTGAAATGGACTCCAGGGTAAGGTGTTCCACAAGCTGGCACAGCCTCAGGCGTTCAAGGCTGGGCAAAGTGCCAGATTCCTGGCCAAATCCTCCAAAATTCTTGAGCTGCCCCAAAATCACTGGGAAAAATCCCTCTGCCCTTTTTCCCATTCCAAAGAGAGGCTCTCATGAGGTCATTCCTCCACCACTTCCAAGTTTGTGACCACACAACTTTGTGAGGCAGCCCAAGGTTGAGGCTTAGCAGGGCAGTGCCCTTCTGACACCCCCCAAGGAGCCAAGAGCCCCAGACACAACAACATCCTCAGGCACACACTTCACAGCCCATTTTGCAAGAGAGCTGTCTTTGAATTACCTGCTGTCCCCACTGTGTGGCATTTTCTGTTCCTGTCAGTCTGGGTGCCACAGTTCATTCATATCTGTGTTCTGGGATGCTGTTCTCTGATGCACCTCCATGTCATTACCAACCACTGTGTATGATAGTGCTGGAATTGCTCCTGTGTCCACTTGGGGACAGCACCTCTCTGGCAATGCCAGCTGCAGATGAGCTCTGCTCACTTTGTCTTTGCCACCCTCTTTGCAGGGCTTTTGGAGCAGTTTTTGTTCAGGGGTACTTCAGACAGGAGGCAGCACAAGATGGGAACTTGGCTGCACCTCTCCAGCTGGCTGGAGGAATTGGGGCCCTGCTCAGCTGGGCTTGAGGTTGGGAGGTACCTGTGTGATCAGACCCAGAAACAGGCTTCCTGGGTCATGTGGTGAACAGTTGATCCCAAGCTTAGAATCCACAGTTGCCCTTCTGATGCAACATTACCCTTACGTCGTAGCACTGAGATGAGGGGTTGTGTTCGGTGATGGAGAGGTGCTGTAGTGTGAATAACCCACCTGTGCACGGTGCCACCTCTCTCAGCAGATCCCAGCGACCTGCGGGGACGCTTCCCCCAGCACAGCCAGGCCCGTGGTGCTGCGGGCGTGCTGTGAGTGCACCGTGGTGCTGAGGGCCAGCACGGTGCCGGCGCTGCAGGACCTGCGGGCACTGCTGCAGGAGCGCCTGGGGCAGCAGGCACAGCGAGGGAGGCTCAGGTGGGTACAGCCCTGTGTGTGTGTGCCAGGCTGCAGCAGCCGCCATCCCCCTGAGGGGAGAAGGGCCCAGCGGAGGGTGGGGGC
>NW_009943812.1:4237-8706 GCF_000696875.1 Nestor notabilis
AGATCAGGCAAGTGTGAAGAAAGGTGGCCCGAAGAGGGGGTTGGGAGCAACCGGGGCTAGTGGAAGGTGTCCCTGCCCCTGGCAGGGGTTTGGAACAAGATGATCTTAAGGTCATTTCCAACCCAAACCATTCTATAACTCTAAGATACAGGCATCCAACTGTGTCTAGACCTCCTGGGAACATTTAATTGGGTCAAAACACTCTAGCAGAGATTAAGCAAAGGTTGAGCACACAGCCTTCCTTGCGGGGCTAACCTTACCATGGCTCGTGGTTTGAAGAACATCATGTGCTCATGAGCTTTGAAAGCCTGAAGGATCTTTCCAGGGAACTCTGCCATGGTCAGGAAATGGGGGATCAGGAACTCTGTGCAGGTGCAGCTGCTGTAAATTGGATTTTCTCCTGCTTAGCTCAGCCTTTGAGATACACTAAGATCAATGCAGAGCAATTTGGCAACAATGTCTAAGTGTGTGTTGTTCCTGGGTGAGGTCTCCCTGATGTGACACCCGTGGGGACACACAGTGTAGTCAGGAGAGTTTAGGATCTTCCTCTCAAGTAAATGTGTGAGAAGCTGAGGGTGTTCCCCTTTCTGCTCACTGAACATGTAGGATGGCCCCATCCATCTGCAAAGCTTAGAGCTGGCTTACAAGGGGGACTTAGAAGACTGTAGATGGTGGAGGGCTAGGCTGGCCTCAAAGTTGGGCTTTAAGTGAGATGATTTGAGCCATGTTAATGACCTCTTGCAGCTACAGGAATTCAGATGGCAAAGAACTGGGAGCAGTTTTGGGAGAGGAGGATCTCGGGAGAATGTGGCAGCAGCTGACGGATGGCAGGCTGGTGCTGTGCTGCCAGGTACGTGGGCTGTGACCAGCTCTGCTGTGTTGGGCTCTCATCTCTGCTTTGCCTTGCAACCTCCCTGATGACTCTCCTGTAGGACTCAGAGTCGCACTCGGGCAGACCCATCCTCTACCAGATGCTGGCTCAGCACTCCTACCCTGCACAGGGACCAGGGGACCTGGACTTCAGCAAGGGAGATGTACTGGATGTTCTTTCTGAAGGTAGCTCCCGAGTCCTGTCTACAGGCTTTTACTGGGGCAGGCTTTGAGTCTGCTGCAGGGGGGGCTGGGGAGTAGATGCCTCTTCAGTGCTGCCTCAGGGCTCATCCTGCTCCTTTATGTTTTCCCAGTGAATGAGGACTGGCTGGAAGGACGCTGCAATGGCAAGACTGGCATCTTCCCTAAATGTTTTGCAACCCAGACCAGTTGTGGTGCTGCCTTCCTATAGCAAAGAGGAGCCTTTTCCCGCCTGACTGCATTGTCTCCCGGGGTGGGAGGCATCAGTCCCAGTTATTCAGGCCACAGCCAGCACAGCCAGGAGCTTTGCTGAACCTGGACAGGAGGTGTCACTCACTCACAGATCCCATGGGGTCAGCTCCAGCAGTCTAACGGTATCTTTTACAGCCTGTTTCCAGACCTGGCATTTTTACCTTTGTGCTTTCACTGCCAAAGATGTGCTTGTGCAGGGCAGAGAGAAGGGAGAGGGATCTGGTGTTTAGCTATGGGAAATGTCTGAGTGCCAGCTCAGACCTCCTGAGTGGGATGAGGTTCCTGTGGATGGAGGTCTTCACCCCCTCTCCCTGTTGCTCAAGTTCAGGCTGGAGGGCTGAGCCTTACTCTGATGAAGCCAAGACTGTGAGCAGGAGGCAGAGCCCTGGACCCCAGGCCCTTGGCTCACATGTCCTTATCTCCACCACACAGAGATGCTGCTCTTTCAGATGGCTTTTCTAACCAGTTTGCAGTGGGGTGAATGGGATAACACCTTGGGTTAGGACCACCATGTATCATCTTCCACAACAAATACCCTACACATCTGCCAGAGCCAAGGGGCTCTGACCATTCCTCAGCCCAAATGCTTTTGATTCTTTTCTCAAGCCCTTAAGACCTGCCTGGATGTTACTTCATGCTGCGTGGACAGGAGGGGCCTTGCAGTGTGAGGGAGAGGTACTTGTGGGAACACTCCTGCTCAGAGCAGCCCTTTGGTAGAGGCTTGGAGAGGCTGGGCTGGGGGCTGCTGGACTGGAGCTAGGGGAATGAGGTGACCATCTGGTTCCTGCCCCTGAGCTGTGCTGGGCTCTGCTGAGCTGGATAAACCTTCCGACTGCCTGGAGCTGAAACCCATTACGGATTTGGTGTCTGACAGAGCTGAGCTGTGTAACTGGAATATCAAATAAACCCTGAGCCACAGTAGGCAGCTCTTCAGTCAACCTCTACTTACATCTTTCTGCTGACATATGGCAGTAAAGAGTTTTAAAGACACCTGACTGTGTCTTTGGGAAAATATTGTCACATACTACAAGTCTTGCACAGAGAAAGATACAGGTAAGGTCACCCCTCTCCTCAGAGCTTAGGTGGCCACCACTGTTCTCCATGACCAGTTGCCTCCCATGGCTGTTGGAGAGCAGCCCAGCAGGAAACCTTCCGAGGCTGGTCGGGGACTTTCCTATTTGAAAAACAAAATGGATTTTATTTCTAGTGTGGATTGATCTGGCTTCATCCAGCCACCAAGTCTCTGTCAGCTTTTATCAGCCAGATTGAAGGAGTCTTTTCCTCTTGGAGGTACTCGGAGAGTTCCTTTGTCATCTTCAACATCTTCATAGAGATGACCCAATTAGACCTTCTGAGCAATGGAGATGGGTCTAATGCCCTCTTTCTTCTCCCCCTTCCACCTTCTTTTGCAGCACTGCCCTGCCTGCTTTAGTGGGCAGGATCCCTCTAGTCAGGAGGCTGGGAGCTACTTGGTTTTGCAGAAGCACTGGAGGAACCCAGCCACCAGGCCTGCCACAATGGCCAGCACAATGCAGGAGACAGCACCTGCCCACAGGCTGGGCTGGTGCCCTTTGACGTGACCCAGAGCCTCCATGGGGATCATGTTGGTGAGGTTCAGCATGAAGCCCAGTGTCCATCCGATGTCTGTGTTTGCTGCCTGAGGTGAAGGAGCAGAGATCATCCAAAAGTGCCTCTCCCAGCCACCGGTGGCTTTGGTCCAACAGACTCTCCCATGAGCTGCCCCAGCTGTGATTTCACACATGGACCTGGCTGTGGTGAACCTGATCTTACCAGCCCTGGATACACAAAAGCTTTCCTGTCCCCCCTTCCCAAGGGCTGAAGGGCAGCTTAATGTGGATGAACAAGGCCAGGGTGGACACAGGGGCTTGGAGCAAACTGCTCTAGTGGAAGGTGTCCCTGCCCGTGGCAGGGAGTTGGAACTGGATGAGGTTTAAGGGCCCTTCCAACACAAACCAGTCTGGGATTCTATGATAATGACTGCTCTGGTCAAGATTTGCCTCTGTGACCATGACTTTGGGTCTGAGCTTTCCTCTTCCCCCGTGATCCATCAAATTTGGTCCTATTCTAGACCCTATTCAAATGGGTCCTGAGGCCACCATCAGCTCTGATGCTCAAGTCAGTTCTGCTCCACATCAGACACCAAAGTGGCCAAATCCTCCTGTACACTTCTCTGACCACCTTAAAACTAGCTTATGTTCACACCAGAGTGAGTGAGAACAAGCCAGTGTCAGGGGGTTGGGGAAGGGAAGGAAGAGTGAAGCTGGGCTGGGGTCACTGGGAAGCAGCATGGAATGGGGACACATTTCTGGTGCAGGGGACTCCAGGGATGCTGCTCCCAGATGTGTGTTGGGGCCAGGGCAAGGAGGCAGGGCCTGAGGGGTTCTTACCTGCTGCCTGAAGTGGATGCTGCTCCACGTGTGCTCGCTGAACTTGTAGCCATCAAGCAGCAGCGTCAAGATGTAAATGGCCATGGAGCAGTAGTTGTGTAGATATCGCTTCTGCTGCGGGAAGGTCTCCACCAGCTGTGGGGCCATCAGGGGACACAGTGCAACAGGGAGTGAAGCAGATGTTCAGGAACCCTGCCTACCCCGGGGGACAGCAGGACATTGCCTTCCTGGGCTGAGAGTTGGGACAGGACAAGCACAGGGCTCCTTGCTGCCCCTCCCAGGGCTCTCACCTCTGCCCAGTCCTTCTTGCAGAAGGCCTGGACTGTGGAGTTGACATCCTTTAGAGACTGCTGGCTGGTCAGGTTCAGGAAGTGGAAGGTGTAGTAGAACCCAGCAAAGGCCTGGGGGATACCCGGGGATGGTAAGAACTACATTTCCTTCACACTCCAAGAAAAGACCCAGGGCCCCCTCTTGTTTGGGGATTCTGCATCCAGCACCCACTTAATGGTCTACCAGAAATCTTGGAGCTGGTTGACAAGCCCTGGGGCTGCTGCTTGCACTCACAGCCAGCTCAGAATCACTCCCTGGGATTCCCTCGGGGAGGGCTGGGACATCACACGAGGCAGAAGCCACCTCCCAGCATAGAAGAGGTTGCAGATGGGACCAACCCTGGGGTGGCCTCTCTCCCCACCCCTTCCCACAACCAGTGGCAGAGGAGAATCCCCACCTCCCCTATTC
>NW_009943812.1:9080-9617 GCF_000696875.1 Nestor notabilis
ACAGGGACTGGATCCTGCTTTTTGGGAGCAGGATCTAGACCCTAGGAGGACTTAAGGAGAATCAGAAGCCATCCTTTGCATGACTTTGGCTGCCCCACTGGGCCATGCTGGGTGGTGGTGCCCCTGCCAGGCTGTGCATCCCATGGGATTGGCAGCCTGCTCCCTGCCTGCATGGAGAGCTGGTTGCTCTGGCATTCACTCTGTCCCCGTGCTGGTCCCAGCAGAAAGGACTAAAGGTGCATCCCGGGTTTGTGCTCCCCGAGCACCTCTGCCTCCTGCTGCAGCGGGCCATGCACTCTGTCTGAGGTGAGGCAGGAGAACATTGTTCAGTGGTGGAGCCGTGTATGTTGGGAATCCTCTCTGGGGCCAGAAATTGAGGAAGGGAGAATGAATAGGGACAGGGAAGAGCCTGAGTGTTGGGGAAATGGGAAATGATGGAAGCTTGGGAAATGGTGGAAGATGCTATTACATGTCCGCATCTGGGGAGAAGGAACGAGGCAGGGAACCACCACCACTTCCCATCCAAATGAGAGAGTA
>NW_009943812.1:9677-10913 GCF_000696875.1 Nestor notabilis
GGAATGCCCAAAATTTCTGGAAGATGTTTTTGATGTCAATGGGAAATGGTTGAGCAGCTCCTGGTGACCAGTGGCTGCGGTACCTGGTGGAGAGCTGCCAGCAGCCTCTTCAAGGCCTGTGTCTGCCCATAGCAGAGGTAGCTGTGTGTGTAGAGCGAGTAGTTGGTGCCATACAGCCTGAAGAAGACAGAGGTGTTCTTGTCCTCAATGGTGACTCCAGGCTGGAAGGTTATTTGTGTTGAGGCACCTCCAAGGTCCAGAGCTCCGAGAACCTCCGCATCCTGTGGATGTTCCCATTTCTCTGCAAAGGAATACTGGCCCAATAAGACAGCAAGTGTTAGTGTGAACTGGAGATAGTCACAGTCCCTGTCCCTTCCCTCAAGTCATTGTGGGCTCAGAAGTCCCTGAGGGACCTTCCACCTCTTGTCTCCCTGTTTAACCCCTTCCTGCGTACACCATCCTCAACCCACACAGACCTCCATGTAGCACTGAGGTCTGGCCCTTGGTTGCTGCACATCAGCTGGGATCCAGAGACTTTGAGGAGGGCAAGAGAAACACTTTCATCTGGGGTCTGGAACTGCTGCATTCTGGTGATACCAAACCTGATCCATGTGTAAGTGGGCAGCACAGGGCCAGGCAAAAGGACACACAGACCCTTGATTCCGTTAATCACACGCGGCTCACAAAAACCGGCTACATTGACCTGTGTGACGAGCACCCTGAACCTACATATTCCTCGTGTCTGGGAATAAAGGAACCTGGCTGAGGCTCACTCAGGGATGTCAGTGCTCACCCCCTGTGCCTGCTGCCCAAGCCCGCACCTTGATGAGTGTCTCCAGCAGGTAGTTGACACTGATCCAGCCGAAGGAGCCCTCCTCATTCCCCATCAGGACCTGAGCTCCGTGGAACTCCACCGGGTACTCGCCAATGGCCTTGGCCACCTCAGCAAAGACCTGCTGGGCCTTGGTGCTGTTCTGCTCCCTGCCCAGGGAAGGAGATGGACACCGCGAGTGGAGCGGGCAATGGCCGGGCAGCTCCAGTGTGGGGCTGACAGCGAGAGATTCTGGCTGCTGCCAAGGAGCAGGGACAGGGCAAAGCCACCAGATCCCTCCTCTGCTGCACTGGGAGTCTTCCTAAAAATGCTGCCTGTGGGCCCAGCCTGAGAACACAGGAAGGTTCATGCAAAAGAGGTTCCGGCAAAGCAGGGCCACAGAGATGCTGTGAGGGCTGGAGCAG
>NW_009943813.1:0-13198 GCF_000696875.1 Nestor notabilis
GGGCGGAGGGGTTTGCGGGTGCCCCGCAGTTCATGGCGTCCCAGGCTTCGTGCTGCAGGCGCGGGGTGCTCCAGCTGGAAAGTAAGGGTGGGCAGAGGGCGTCGGTGAATATAGAGGAGCAGTATAAAGTGGTTGAACGGTAAAGCTGCTGTGTGAGGGGGAGAAGCAAGGAAAAAGTCCCACAGCCTCGGCCTTCTCCGTGTTCCATATGTCCGTGCTCGTTTTATTCTGTTCCACGTGGGTTATGGAGGAAGAAATGACAATATACCGACTATTACAACAAATCCTTCCTATAGAGCAGTTTTTAATAAGAACACCCAACTTCCCAACAGTTCTCTTGGCTTGAAATGCCATTTGTTACTTTGAGATGGTAGAAAAGCAAGTTTTGGAGAGGCCTTGGTGAGATGGCACTCTTTATTTCTCTAAGGGTTTCATCCTCTGGACAGCGACAAGGAGTCTTTCATTCAAATGCTTCACAAAGTGAGATACACCATTCTCCAGCTTTACATGTCCAACCAGTATTAAACACAATGCAAATATAATAGGGATTATATTAACATTATTGTGGTGGCTGATGGGCTTGCAGTGTTTCTGATAACATTTGTCACTGAGTCTGAACAGAACAATACTTACTACATGGAAAAATGCAGCAGCTTAAAGGGTCTGACCATGAGTCTTTCAAGTTCAAAGGTGTTTTTATAGAGGTTCTATAACTGAAGCTCAAGAATGAAGGGGCAGCAGCACTTGGCCTTGAGTTTCAAAGGGGAAAGAATTCAGTACAAGCATATAATGTTCCCTGACATGCCCCAGTGGCACAGCACCATCCCAGGTCAGGATTTGTATGACCAGGAGGCTGGGCAGTGTGAAGGGAGCAGAACAGCCTGCAACCCAGTGGTTGTGTCTGTGCTGGACTGGTTATAAAGCACAGCACGAGCTAAAGGATTGTTAGTACACAGGCGTATTCATAGACTTACCATGACAAAGCCTAACTACATCTTCCAGTCTAGTGTAAATCACCAAATCTGAGTTTAAACCAGATTAGCAATCAGAATGTGTCTTCCAGCCCCACTAAAAAACATTTACTGTGTTAATCTTTTTTGCCTTGCTTTTTACTCCTCTAATAAAATTAGGAAGCTGCAGGAGTAGTTATTTGTTATCCTCCCCCCCCCCCAAAAAACAAGTTAATTTTCATTTTTCTTTATGACTATGTAAACCTGAATTCCACGAGGACTGACTCCTGAAGCATGAATGCTTCAGAGCACTGAAAATTAGAATGGGATGAAAAGTATTCCTAACTGTTAATTTCTGAGTTTAACAGACACAAGTCAGCCTAAAAGCCAGTGCTTGGCTCCAGGGTGGAAAAAAGAGACATAAAGAAAGACAGAAAACACCTTTACATTCCCCCCCAAGCACCAGTGCATTTTCTGTGTTTGAAGAACCTCATTCAGGAGAGTTGAAATAGGATTTGCAGTACCTCTGCAGCTGCTTAGCACTGTGTAATTTTCCTGAGCTGGAAGAAACTTTCAATCTTGATGAGAAAAACTTACCTTAGGACATTACAAAACATCTCATTGATGCCTTATACCTACTTGGTCATTGCTGAAACGCATACGGAGGTAATAATTAAGTGTGCTCTCATCCTAAAAGTAACAGTAAATAATTCTCTTGAGCCTGTGATATATATTAACATGTTATATACAATTATAGTGGGAATGTGTGTGTTTGGGGAAAGAAAAAAAGAGTAGGTCTTGTCTTTTTTTTGAGATCTGTGTGGGAGAGTATTTGATTATGTTGAGGAGACCTTTGTCTTGTCTTTGTAGAGTAGCTTAAATGAAAGTCATCAGTGTTGCAGAAGATACAAGAGGTACTTTTAGAAAGCAAAAAAGTCATAAAAGTATTTTGCAGGAGGCTTTCCCATTTAATGGCTGGTAGTCATCATCTCTGAGTGCTCTTGAGTTTTTCAGCATCTGCTGGAAAAGTGTCACAAAGATTGAAATGTAGTTGGACAAGGGTTACATGCAAGTGCCTTGACTTCCCTTACTGAGCCTGTTCAGCGAAGTACTGTTTGCATAATGTTCCTCATAAAGTTTTCACAATTTCTATGTTTCTGTTGTGTTAAAGGATACAATTTTTTACTTCAGGTGTTTCAAGTAATGGCAGAGATTGAGCACACCACAGTGATACAGGCTGTGCATCAGTGTGCTGTGTTGTGGTTTTGTATGATTGCCTTGTGGCAAATAACGCCTTCTCAAATACCACACTCTCTTTCAGTGCAGCATGGCTAGAAATATTTACAACTGTTAATAATTTTTCTCACAAAAGTTGCAAGTTAGTTTTGCATTTAAGGTTTGCAAGGTCTTTATTTAATTTTGCTGCTTCTCAATACAGAATTAAACTGGCGTGTTTGTCTCTCTGTGCTAATTTACTGCAAGTGCTGGCGGCGCAAGAGCAGTTCTGCCTCTGGCCTGACCCTGGTAGAGCAGCACTGTTGTTACAGTCACGTTTTAAGACAGCATGTTGCATAAGTTGTTTTTGTAAGCGTACACAAGGAGTGAAGTAGAAGCCTTCACAATCTTCCTGTTTCACACAGTTATTATCAAAGATTATGTCCGATGTGCTAAGTGCTGTTACTAAAAGTAACTTAAAACTTATCTTTTTAAACAGATACATTCTTTTTGTGTCTTTCAGACTATCTGCAGATTAGTGCCAAAGACTTTTGCTAGTCTTCAGGCCTGCAGAGTTGGGGGAATTACCAGTGTTTTCTCTTGCAAAAGAAATGTTAATGAATTGTATAGTTGCAGATTGCTCAATGCAATGGGATTACGCTATTATTGAGGGTCTAATTGAGTCAGCTGCAACTCCATACTGTGTGAGGAAGACCTTAATTTCAGAATAGAGACTGAGTTTCTCACACTGGAATGTGAAAGGTAAAATCAACATACTTTTAAAACTTAACTCATTTAATGAGGCATCCTTAAAAGGGAGTTTTGGGTTGCCCTTTTCTATTACTTTACATTAAAAGCATAAAGAACAGTTTCTTGTTGGACTAAATCCATTCTTAATGAAAAAAATTGTATTTTACTCTGATATTGAATTACTTTCTCTACTTCTATCTGCAAGGCTTGCATGATATTGTTTTAACAAGGAATGGCATTCATTTGTTTCTAATACAAGTAGTATAGTTTTCTCTTTTTCTGTTGGCTTCCCCCTTTCTGGTAGCAAAGCCTAAGGGGAAGCAGGGGTTGTCTATTCTTTAATGAGTGAACTATGCAAAAAAAAGTTAACTTTACTGCTGTGGCTAATGTGCTTCTGACATAGGTCTGTGTGTTACGTGTTTTTCTCTGTCAAAATGACTGAAATGTGTAAATGTATATTTTACAATATGTACGTGTAAAAATACTTCCTGGAAGTAGTTGCTTGAAGTGCCAGGTCTTACTTCTTTTTTATGATTACTGATTAACAGGGCACATTTTCTTTAGTCAGTGAATAATCTGTTGCAACACACAGAATGTCTTTTCTAGCTAGCTGATTTCTGCTGAGGAAGAGATTTGATGTTTGCCAAATCACTGTGGCAAAACTTAGTATAGTTATGTAAAGTGCGTGGGCCTGCCTCTCCAGTGTGACTGGTGATCTTAATTATCTCAGTTTCAGAATACCTGATTTGAAGCACTTGAAAATGGAGACCAGTTTTAAAGCTGTGTGGCTTTTTAAAAATTGGGCTTCTTTCCTGTTCTGTTTAAATTGGCAATTGTAATAGCAATTTGTATTACACAAACGTATTTTAACAACAGTTCTAACAGAGACCTTAAACCTTGAATCATATTTAATCTTAATAGTCATTGAAGGAAGAGATCAATGCTGTCAAACAGAGGAAACCTTCCTTCTGGATGGCACTCAGGAACATTTTGCAGCCCCATCAGTTAGAAAGTCTCATCCTCTAGGCTTAGAAATGTGATAAGGTAATAATTTACTAGAACTTATTTCAGTGAAACAAAATCACTGAAGGGAAGACAAGGGAATCTTATCTTTTAAAAATGCTTAGTGAGGTGTGGAAACTCATTCCTGGAATCTGTAAGTTTTTTTTCAGGTCATTTATTATGCAGGCATGCTTCTTGCTTCGCGAAGCTTCTGTTGCCTTGGCATTAGAACGTACCAACTACAAACAGATTTGCTTTCTAGATCCATCAAACTTTCAGCCTCTGCAGTAAGTATTCCTTCAGCTTCATAGAAAAAATTATTCTGTGCAATATTTTAGAGATGCAGTAATTTTGCAATGTTGCCAACATGTGTGCATTAGCTGTCCTTTATTTCTTGTCACACTGATCCAGGCATTTAATATCAAGAACAAAATAAGATATTTGAATCAGTCAAATATTAAACCACACTAGCATAACAGAATTTGGTGATTATTGCTTTGTGTGCCCTTTTCAGTCTTTGAAGACCCATCTAGCATCTATCAGGCCAGAAGAATTGCCTAGTTAGTGCACTAGAGCTCGAGATACAGGAGACAGGTTAAGTCCCAGCTTTGTCAGAGGCTTTTGGTAAGACAGTTAATTTCTTTTTATCTCATTTTTCCTTTAATGAAATGGAAATAGCAGTGCTTCTTGATGCTGCAATAACAAGGGTTATATAAGTACCTTAAACTTAATTTTATACAGAATCTTCTCAATTTCCCATCCTAACTGCTTGTAAGTTTGTGTAACTTCATTTTAAGTCCTCTAGTTTTCTTGAGGGAAAACAGAGCTTTAGAACATGGTGGGTGGGTGAAGGTCACGCTCTGCACTGTGTATAGAACACTGGAGTATAAATTGTGCCCTGGCTTAGAACAGGAGTTCATCTAGTCAGCAAACTGGGTCAACCAAGACACGTGTTACAGCCTTCAAAATAGATGTTCAAATCGTTACAATGGACGGTTGTAGCATATTTTGCCCATATGAGAAGTTTCTTTTTACATGCAAAAGGATGTCAGCTTTTGCTTGAGTCAGGTTTTCACATGCTGTAAGTATTTGTATGCTATTTAGTGGAGTTAGTGTAGATATTCTTACTAAATGTGAAGTCTAACCCTGGCTGGTTTTGGTTCTTTTTTCTTGACATCTTGGCTTCAGTTGTAGCTTTTGGCATTGAGTTCCACGATTCAGTTGTGCACCATGTAAAAATATTTGCTTCTATTGTTATTAAAGGTCTTGACGTTCAATTTAATCACAAGTTTCTATGTGTTAGGAAGAAAGATAAATACTAGCAGCACCTGACTTTGTCAGGTGCTTTCTCTGATAGAAAGTGTTAGGGAAAGCAGGAGGTCAGAGGTAGAGCTTGATGAGAACATACCTTTCTTGCTTAACACCAGTCTTAAACTCGTGGAAATCCTAGCCCTGATATGGTTTATTATCAAGTGATGACATAACTGGGTTAAAAGAAAAAAGAGTCTTAAGAATTCTCCTGACCTTCTGGAAGAAAGCATGCTGCTTGAGGTATCATTTTTAAATGTCAGATAATTGGTTGGCTTGCTTCAAGTAATAAGGTGGACCTGAACCCCTCTGCAAGCTGGATCTGTGAAAACCGGAAAACTAATGCAGGTTTAGCTATTCTGTTTTGAAACTAGTTTCAAGGCACAAGATAAAATACATGGGAAGACTTGAATCGTTGAATACTTATAATAGTATAAGAGCTGTAAAGGTGAAAGCTTATTTTACTTGTCAACACATTTTTTAGCTAGGGAAAGTTACTTAATGCAGTTGAGCTTTACGTGATAGTTACAAATGCCCTGCAGTTGATAAGCCTTTAGCTTTTAGCAAGTTGAAACAATTTTAAGAAGAGCTGATCAATGGAACATATTTACCCATAGCAGTGTACAGAATTTTCATTATTAACTGGAAAGATTCAAGGTGAGACTTTTTATTCCTTGCAGTAGGAGTGGTTGTCTAGCATGTGAAAAAGAAATGTGTGGGCTCAGTCTAAGTAGTATCTGTGTTATTTGTATTTATATAGTACAGCCAAACGTTGATCTTAGTTACCAAGAGATACACTGTAAAATTGGATTCATCTTCTAGACCGTATGTGTGGTTTTAAATAGGTATAGTACAGATTACCTAGTCAGAATTCCCTCTTGTTCTGTGTCAAGAAGTAGAACTCCACATGTCAAGTTATCTTAATGGTTTCTTCCTGAGGACAAACAAAAGGTGTCCTGTGCTTGATTCCTCTGCTGTTTGTTTCTCATGAATGAAGTCAGAACCAGATCTGTAGAGAATATCTATAAGCAGAGAAGTCTTTGTTTAATTTTATAGCTTCCTATTCTTCAAATCATTATGTATGTGGTAGCTTCATTACTGTAAACTGAGTACGAACATGTGCCTGCATAATATTTTTGCCGTGAGTCATTCCCACTGACTCAAAGTTGAAACTTGGAGTGTAATGGTAACACAGACATTTTCTTCTCAGAGTATGGTAGCTAAAGCATGGGTTTTGAATTCTTCAGACAATAACAATAGCTAGCAGTGGTAAATCACTAAAATCAGTAGTTCAACTCAAAGAAACAGAAGTGTTTGGAGTACTGAGGTACTATGTAATTCCTATGTAATTTTTTTCTGGTTTAATACTTTTAAAGTGTAATACTTTAAAGTTTTAAAAGTCTGAATAAAATAGGAGATGTCTTTGCTATTTTCTTCTATTACATTGAAAATGCATGCTTTCCAAACTGGGTTGAGCAGGAATTGGGCTAGAAATAGCACACTCTTTAAATTGTTAGTGTACCATAGAAAAGAAGGATGTATGTGCATTTTTTCTTTTCAGGTCATCTTTTAAAACTGTTGAGCTAAATTATGCCCCTGCTCTATCCTTACTGAAAATTTAGTGGCTTTAGATAATGATGAATGGGAATTTAGGATATTTTTGTGTATTTTCTTGTTAGTCTGAATTCAACCTATTATAGAAGCTTTAATGAAAGAACACGTCTATTATTTCATGTAAGTGCTGAATTCAGCTGGCAATGGTATATTTGAGAAAGAATGAAGGAGGGTTTGTCATGCAGAATCCAACAATGTAGTAGTTTGTCTTTCTTAACAAAACCCTTCTGTCTGTATATTTTGCTCTTGCAGACAATGGCCTTCAGACACAAAAACACAAGACGAATTGAAGGCCTTGATAGCAACATATGGTAAGTAGAAGGAAAATAGCTGCAAGTTTCAGAAAATGACTTTGGCCACTGTCTTTACTTTCCAAATTGATAATTATTGCCAATAAGAAAGTACACAGCACTTGCTCTCTCTGCTGGAGTACATTGGGCACCTGCTTAGAAGCAGTGAACCAAATTCTGTTAAAGATGTGAATTAAGTCTTATTCTTGAGCTTTAAATATTAGGTTTGGGCTTCTCTTCATCTGATAAATCATATAAGACAAGTATAACTCTTGGGCATGGTTGTATAGCTGACTCTCAAATTTAAATGTTAATTTTGTTGAGTAATATATTTCAATTACACTTGATTTGTGTTTACCAAATGAGTCAGATTTTTTTTCAAAGCCATTACACTTGTCTTTATAATTTAGCTCATTATTCTTAATAAACATTTTTTCCTAAGTATTAAATTGGTCTTAAAGCAATATTGCCATCACTGGTAAATATGAGATTCTGTTAGTTGGAGAAAACACTATTTTGGGTTTGTATTAATGTATATGCATATACATACACATGAGGTGTTTTGGTCATCCAGCCTCAAACTCATTGTTAGCAGTTTGTATTCATTTTTCACAGAACTGAGGTTCTGTGTGGAGGTTTTTCTGTTGTTGGTTTTTTTGTAGTTTTGTTTTTGTTTTTTTATATCTTGTTAAATTTGGATACGGAAGAAAGGGCAAAATGCAAAGATTACCTGTGAAGGGAGATAAAAAAAAGTTGTTTAAGAATCCTAATGTTTGTATCTGGCAGGCTACTAGGAACAGTTACTGAACAGCCTGAAACAGTCTGTGCCTAAAATTACAGAAAAATAAAATGTAGCACTCCAAGGTGACAGGATAGTTTAAATGACACCTTCACTTGACAGCATCAAGCCTTTAAATCATTTAATATGCTGTTCTAACTAGCCCTGTTTCCTTTTGCAAAGAGAGTATTGTTCCATTTCTGCCCATATCCAAAGTTACTGTGTGTTTGTGCGTGTGTACATCTGAGCACAGTTCTACTGGCAGAAAGCTTATTCTGTGGATGCAGAAAGTCAGCCTTTTCTTGGATTCCCTCTGACTCCTGTGGCTATTTACCATTGTCCCAGCTCCCACCTCTCCATGTGAGCACTCTACTTAAACCTGCCTACACTGCTTTGAATTAGACAAACCGAAATACTTTTTTTTGCCTTTTGATGCTAATGAAGGAGAAGATAATTTTATCTGGTATGTTAACTTTAAGGTGTTTCTTCTCTTTAGGGTTGAATTTACAAAGGTGGCAGCAGATCCCTCAATTGTTAATCTTGGTCAAGGCCTTCCTGATATATCCCCTCCCAACTACGTTAAAGAAGAGCTGGCAAAGGCATCAGCAGTTGACAGACTGAACCAGTACACACGAGGCTTTGTAAGTACTGTAGAAGTTGAGGAGCCAAGTTCAGCGGAGAACGTGCCATAGGGAAAAAAACATAGACTTTGCTTTAAATTGGTTTTATCTGTAGGTCACACTGTTACGTCCCAGATAAGATGATCTAGTAGCCTTGTATGTTACTAATGAACATACTTGCTGTAGGCTTCTTCAAGACAGAATCCTTCAGCAAGAGGAAAATGGTAGAGCACAGCTGGGATAGATTGTGTTTGAAGAGTCAATCTACAGTTTAGAGAGTGTATATTATACCTTTACCTCTGATTTTGGTCAGTGTAAGCATGAATCAGATGGGATAATGATAGAATGAGAAAGAAATACTTGATTCCGCTCGAGACGGTGCCTCTAGGGTCAAGAAAAGATTCATCTGTAATGCTTAGTAGATTTGAGTGGAGATTAGGAAGTGATGGACACAGTAAGTTTTTGCCCCTGGAAGATATTCAGTAACCATTCCATAAGTTGGCTTGTAGACTTTGGGTGTGAGTGTGTGGGATTTGTCATTACCAAGGCAGGATATTCAAGTGGGCTATTACTATTTCAATATGACCACTTCCTTGTTTGGTTTATCTTTCTATTATTTTGTGGTATAGATAAAACATATTGGCCAGTTGAGGATTATGTGTCAGTAATAGTACAAGACCCTAAAGAGTACATCTTGTATTTTTCTAGATATTCATGCTATGCAATTGTAATAGAGAAATACTGCATAGACTGGTAGGCCAGCAGTTGTTTTGGTAGTTGTGGCATCATTGTGTATATATTCCAACATAACTTTTTGCCTATTCTCTGAGAATCTGCATACATTATAACTGCCAGGGAGCAGCAGTGGCCACCAGCTCTCTAGAGGATAAGCTTTCACAGTAAGCGGGGTGGAGGCCTCAGCAATCAGAGCCCAAACTCACAGTTCCTGAGCAGGGCAGGGCCCAGAGATGGTGGCTGAGGTCAGCACAGATCACCAGCCAAGACTGTGGTGGTGAGGTGGGCTTGAGGTCAAGCCAGGACGTCAATCAGGCCCGGCAATGCTAACCACAGTTAGACATAACCCAGTGATCACGGGACAGGTCCAGGGTGACATGGCATGTCTAAGGTCAAGCCACAGGTTCAACAGGGTCTGCAGCCAGGTACAGGCATGGCTGTAACTGAATTGCAGACCAGCAACCCTACTGCATGGCATTTAAATAGAGCTCCTGGACCAGGGGCACAGCTCTGGGTAGACACCCATGTGAGGCTGGTCAGGGTCCTGGCAAGAACAGAAAGAAAACAGAAAATCCCCAGTGGTTGTTGTCTCGTGCCTCCATCCCTCTTTGGATCATTTTTGTTTAGTTACATTTACCTATGTGTAAAGAGTACTGAAAAGTCTTTGCTCACTAGGCAGACAAGGTTTTGGAGGAGCTTTGGCAGAGGCAGAAAGGTTACAGAGAGAATGGGCTACAGTCTGTCTCCTGACAAATATTCACAGAGTGATCCTCTAAAACAATTTGCAAATCAAGCATAAATGTAATTTTCCCAATCCAAGCAATTATTCAATATTTACTTCTGTCACTTTGTTCTTTATTGCCAAATAGTTTGGTAATTTCTATGATAGTTATGAATGTTTGCAGATATATTATACTGTAGTTAGTAATTAAAGAGGAATTTTTACCAATATTCGTATCTTCAGCCTGCACACTTTCTCTACCAACTTAGGCACTTAGAAGATTTTGGAGCACAAGTATTTGTAGTGGTAAATACAAGAGGCATGAGTAGGAATGATGCACATCCATCTGATAATTGAGGCATTGTCATAACTCTCTGCAGCTCTTGGACCTTTCATTGATAGCAGGGCTATGGCCTGTAGAGTGCCCTAACATGACTTGGGTGGTGCAGCATTCCTGTGCAGCTGACACACATGGCAAGTGATGGTTGTCATTTGAATCAACAATAACTTGTAAGCCTTAATTTATAGTAATGTTTCTGTTTATAGGAGGGTTCATGGTATATGTCTTGTGTGAGAGGTACAACCCTCAGTATTTTAGAGGAGGATTTCTGTCACATAGTTGCATTTTCTCTAAGAACTGCTTTCTATTTCTACCAAGCATCTGAAAAGAAAAAAGATTTTCACAGCAGGAAACCTGTAGTTTTCCTGCGAAAATAGAATTATGCCTTCTTCTGTCACACTGTATATGATCTTTGTTGTGTGTTTGTTTTCTTGTTCCTTGCACATTTTGAGAAGAGTATGTTAACTGCCACGTAGGGGACACAAATGGTGAATGGTGCTCTGAGATTTGGGATATGACTACATGAATCATCATTCTGATCACAAGTGCTGTTTATTGGCAGTATATAAACAGAATAAAAAGATTCCCCTTGCACCAAATATTTTTTAGTTGAAAGATGAGGAAGGAAACAGAAGGAGCTTCAGATAGAAATATGGGCAGGTGTGAAAGACTCTAAAGGAGGTGAAGATGAATTGGTGTCAGAGTATTCCCTTTTCTCTTCCTGTCTTTTGTCCTAGCTCTCCTATAGGCTCCCTGGAGCTATCCTGAGATGTGATAATAAGATAGAAATTTAAAAGCATCATATATACAAGAAGAATTTCCTAGTAGATAATGAATAAATTGAAACTACTTCCCTTATGTGCAAAAACTTTAAACCATGCTACCTGTTAAGAGCCATCAATGCTGAGGGGTCATCTCATTTTTCTATTTGATTTATGATTTTGATATATGTAGGGGAAAAAACCCAACCAAACATGGGCTGAGTGCATTGTTAGGAACACACTAATCAGTTGGATTTGTTTGCTTTGAACAGGGACATCCGTCGCTGGTGAAAGCCTTGTCTCAAGTGTACGAGAGAGTTTGTGGAAGAAAGATTGATCCTCTCACAGATATCCTGGTGACCGTGGGAGCTTATGGATCTCTCTTTAGTACAATACAGGCATTAATTGAAGAGGGAGATGAAGTAAGTTTTTATTTGAAATATTCAGGTATACTCACTGACATGAGAATTTGCCTGGTTTTTATTAAAATATAAGTTAATGTCAGGGCTTCTTTGTGATCTCTATTAGTGTGATTTGTTACAGTTGTACCTCTGACTTCCAGTTTCAGAAGTTGTGATCAGGCGACTATCCTCTGGATGCCTTCTTATCATTCACCAACTTACAAATCCCTTTCTTTCATGCTTAGGGTGCCTGTAGCAGTTTCTTTCTCACTATTACTGTTAGGTGACATAATACACACTGATTTCTTATTTGAGAAAATCTGTGGGCTGTTGTCTGTGACAGCAGACTAATGGTGGCACAAAGCATTGTTGGTGTTAGAGTAAGCAGTGTGTATCAAGTTCTGTTTTGGACCATTGCATGGTAGCAGCATGGGGAGCAGAAAATCAGTAATGTCCATTAAAAAAAATTTGTTTGTTTGTTGTACTAGCTGTGGTGATTCATCCCTTCACTACTTATGTCTCCATTTTTGACAGTGATATTGGAAGTAATTTGGGGGAGATATTTGTACCTGTAGTATCTTGTAGGACAAGAACTTTATGTGTTGTCATGCTTTTTGCTTGTATAATGTGTTCTCATCTGTATCTTTTCTTCCTTTCCTGTTGAAGATCACTTCTCTTATTTTGTAAGTTCTCTTGTCAATTTTTTAAGTTCTCCACTATTAGCTTTTGTTTTCTTTTCTGTTTGTTTATTTGTTTCTTTTCCTGTTATCTAGCCTCAGTGCAGTTTTCCTTGAAATTGTCCTCTTTTTCTAAAGGAAAATTCTGTCTTGAGATTTCTAGATACTTGGAAATCTTGCTTTAAAAGGAGGAACATTTTGCAATGTTAAATCAGAATGGAGTGCCAGAAACATTATCAAGTTATACCACCGAAGTAAATCTGGAAATATGATGGTATCATGCATGGTAAATTCTCTGTTTCTGATACTGATGATTGTCATTTCAGGTAATAATAATAGAGCCATTTTATGACTGTTATGAACCAATGGTGAAGATGGCGGGTGCAAAGCCTGTTTTTATCCCACTGAGATATGTGAGTAGCTTTTTAGTATTACTTACCATGTAGAGTTTCTCATCCATACTCCATACAGTTTGATGAAGACCTAGGTGATGCCTTTCTGTATAGTTTTTTATAACATCCAATTACATAAAAATGAGCTAGATTGCTATAGCAGATTCCTAACTGTTTGGCCATTTACATGTGGACAAGGAGGAGGAAAACACCTTGGATATCTCTCCAGTGGTGATCAGTCTTTCCAGCCAAGCCACTTGTTCTAGTGTTTGGGAAGGCCATAAACTCTCCTGTTGTGTGACTGGGCTGCCTGCATTGCACACCATTATAATCAGCATGTGTGCAACCAGTTCCTGGAAACCAGTTTCTGGGAGGCTTGAAGACACACAGTAGCCAGGAGAGGACAGCCACTGCCATAATTTACCTTGTTTTTAGCTTCTCTCCCTGTTCCTAGAAGTGCCTTCTCCCAGGACAGATTGGATAGGTTTTCGGCTATAGTTATGAAGGTGTCTGAGGGTGATAATTTGGGCATCTCTGTTAGGCTGTAATATGTTGTATTCATGTAATGCATAATTATATATATGTATTTTTCAGAAAAATGATGGAAACTCTGCATCTAGTGCTGATTGGGTCTTAGATCCTGC
>NW_009943813.1:13229-27497 GCF_000696875.1 Nestor notabilis
AAATTTAATTCCAAAACAAAAGCAATTATTCTGAATACCCCGCACAACCCTATAGGCAAGGTAAGAGTCTTGTTTTAACACTGTTGTAATTTCAGTATATGCCTTAAATACTGTGATTAATGCATTGTCCTTTACTTTCTTGTGTCCCAGGTGTTTACCAGGGAAGAGCTCCAAGTAATAGCTGATCTCTGTATTAAACATGATACCCTCTGCATCAGTGATGAGGTGTATGAATGGCTGGTGTATAAAGGAAACCAACACATTAAAATAGGTACTGATTTTTTGGTGGTGTCTTAGAATGGTTGTAGAATGATGTTGTAAACATGCCTCTTGGAGATAACAGTGCTGGAAGGAGCTCAAACTTCAACCTTTGACTGTTTTACAATGTTTGCACTCTAAGGAGAGCCCCTTCTTTTTCTGAAAAAATTATTTTAAGGAGTCATTACCAAATAGAATTTCCAAAGCTCTTAAATGACTTTGGAGCAGATAGAAACCTGTAGGACTGGTGCTCTTAAGCCAGTTATGATCAGCTGAATGTTCCATCCTTATTCAGTTACGTAGTGGGCCATGACAAGCGTAACTGCCATTCACGTGTATATGTTGGGCTATGCTTTGTGTAAAGGTTAGCGTGAACATAGTGCATGAACACTGTCCCTTCAAAGTGCAGAGACAGTGTTAAATAATGGACATTGAATTCAGTGAAGTAGTTCGCTGCATGGGCAGTGTGGAAGCATGATAGTCTTCAGGCAGTATTGCTACAAGGATAAAGCACTGTTGCAAGAACAAACCAGAAAACAAATACAATGTTATGTCCCTGTCCCTCTCATATTAATTCTTGATCCAAGTTTCATTGAAATTAGGGAATCACTCCCACTGTCTCAGAACAAGTGAATCTAATGCATGTCACTGAACTCCTTCCACCCAGATTACATTAATGTAAAAGTTTCTGGGGTGGTGGTCTGTGGTTTGGATCTGCTGGCTGAAGTCCAAAACTTCCTTCTTGTATGTACAGAAGTTTCGTTTCTGATGGTAGCATCTTGCATGAACTATCTGTTATGATATACTTACTGTCATAAAGAAAGTACATTTCAGTTGTGTGCAATTGAAACATCTAGTTGAGGTTAAGCAATGAAATCAAGAGACATAAATATAACGTAGACATGAAAAAGATAGCTGAATGATGAATAACTATGCTTCTGTGCCTCAATTCAATATATATAGAGTTACAGTAAAAGAAACTTTCGATTAGTGGGGACTACATCATTGTAAAAAACAAATCTTATAAATAATAAAAAGGAAATTACATCTGAATGACCCTGCAATACTTAGAGGTGCTGATCATCCAGCTGCAGTCATCGATTGTGTGGGCCATGCATAGGCTATGTGTCTGTTTTGAAAGTGGCCTAATGTCATGGCTGTTGTGGTGCCGTGATAGCGATACCTTCTTGAAGACCTTCAGAGATGGTAGAAGGGAAACGTTTTGGGGACGTTCACGTGATAGTAATCTGAGTCAGTGCATCCTAACAAGTAACTACAGGAACTGGTCGTATGCAGGTTATCATGTCCCAAATGCACAGTAAAATGAGTTAAATTAAAGCTTTCTTCTTGGGCTTAGCAGGTGGTTCATGCAAATAGCCATCCTCAGAACCCAAATCTCTGTGGGTGGTGTAAGGTAATCCATTTTCCTTTGCAGTGGCAGTAGGTCTGAGCACTCAATGTTGGTTACGCTTTGTCCCAATGTGCAGGTGGTGAATTCTTAAGACCTGGTAACATTGTTGTTCATTGGTATCAGGATTGTCATTTTAATGCTTCAAACCAAAGTGTTTCCAGTTAAACAAAAGGCATTCTGTAGCTTAGCATGAAATGTAAGAATAGTGTGTAATGATAATGCAAGTTAAAGTCTGGACAGTTAGATAGGTTTAGGTACCTTCAGGGTAACACTATAAAAATAACATTATTTCAGAAAAGAAACAAGATCTGCTCTTTTTAATTTAAGCTTCATAGGATTTATTTTTTTAAGTCTACAAAAGATAACACAAGAAAAAATGAATGTGTTATTTCACTGTTTAAAAACTTCTGTGTTTCCATATTAACCCTACATATTCCATCAAATGCAGTGACACTTTTTGTAAGAGATGCAAAACGGTTAAGGCATCAATGTACAGGGTCTGACGTGTTCCCTAATACAATTTAAGAGGGGTTGCTAGCCACAGATCATAAAATTAATACAGCCTTTGTGCTGTCACTGAAGCAGTTTTATGCAAAACAGTTAAGGCATCAATGTACAGGGTCTGATGGTAGTTCCCTAATACAATTTAAGAGGGGTTGCTAGCCACAGATCATAAAATTAATACAGCCTTTGTGCTGTCACTGAAGCAGTTTTCTGTAGCATAGAGCACTTCAGCTTTACAGAAGTCAGATAATGATGAGAATTATCATTATCTGACATTATCTGATGAGAATTATCATTACCTGGTCCAAAGCTGTGGACCTCCTCTAAGTAATGATCAGGGTTGTACTGGCAGATTTAGAGATTGCATCTCATAACTGAGGATTCTGAACAAGCCTCTCAACTTGCTGACTGCCATCCCAGGTAGCAGTATTGTATGTGTTAGTTTGCACTTCGTTAGTTTTTGAATTGTAGCCAGACTTGGTTGTGGTGTCCTATCATGATGTTGCCATATGGCACAGAGGGATTTCTCTCTCTATTTAAACTTGCTGCTTGTAAAAGCAATGGAGCTGTTTCTTCCCCTGTGCCCTTTTGCTGCTGCTGTCGTTTGGAATGCTGTTAATTCCTTCTTCAAGGTTGAATTCCTATGACTATGTGGCAAAAAATCTTGCTAGAAATCTTTGAAATTCAATTCTTTCTGCAGTCTGTGAGAGCTAGTTTGGTTGCCTTCAGGAAGCGATCCATGCTCTTGACCAGTGAGGTAGAAGATGCATCTATTCACTCCCTTTTTGTTTTCAAGGTTACAGAGTAGTTGAGTGAATATGGGTGGGCTAATAGGAAAATGAGTTTGTTTCCTGCTGTATCTCTTCCTGGCAAGTGTGCTCAAAAAAATACATGTTTTCAAGTAACTGCAAAGACTTACACCATGTCTAATGAAGATAACTGCTGCAAAAACTTCCTTATGAAATTCATGGGTTTATTTGGAAAACCTTTGTTCTTTGGTCTCCCTAGAGAGAAGATTTAAGAACAAATTCATTGGTAGTGGTTCTAATGTGCAAATGAGGTAGACATGGATATTGTTAACCACTGCAATTGCAGTAGTGGTATGACCTTGTCTAACTTTGTGCCTCAGACTTATAAATGTGTCTTGATTTATCGGTTTCTGTGGAAATGAATTCATCTAAAGAGTCCAAATGGAGCTCCCTTGAAGCAGTGTACAGGAAAAAAGCTGCAAACTAGGGGAAGGGACCTTTGTTGTGTAATCTCTTTGGAAAGGAAACAAAGGATTTTGGTCTCCTAGTAGACACAGAGACAGGCCTCCATGCATCCCTAAATCCTTGTAGACATCCTTACCTAGCCATTATTGTCAAATTATATAATAAACCATAATTTATTGACTCCCTCTGCTAGTTGTCTGATTCTTATAGTTGTTGTTTCTGGGTTAGAAGTCTTAGTAATCCTTATGTTTTTCTGATGTCTGAGATAACCAGTGGCACTGACATGGACAATTGTGTTAGAATGGCTTGCAGTGCCCTAGTTAAGGTTGTATTTGGGGCTGCTCTCAGGCATCAGAAATAATGCTGTCTTGAGATGAATGGGTAGCCACTTCTTAGACTGTATCTTTCTCATGAATAATTACACATCTTGGTTGATGATAACTAACTTGTAGTTTTCACAAATTGTGCCTCTTGGGTCTCCTTTCATTAATCCTTACCTTCTTTTCATGGCAAAAAGCACTGGCTCATGTATCTTTTCTCATTTGCTGCAATTGTTATAATTTTAGAATATTCTTATTGCTTGCTTAATAATGATGCAATGATATCAACAAACAGGTCTGAGATAGGGGCAGTACAGTTTTATAACTACATGGAATATGTGAGTGCATTTGTACCCAATTAATTTTCTCTTATATACAGCTACCTTGCCAGGTATGTGGGAAAGAACAATAACTATAGGAAGTGCTGGAAAAACATATAGTGTAACTGGCTGGAAGGTAAGAAGAATCAATGTAAGAGTTCAGTTATATAAATAACAATGTATTTATTACACTAAAACCCCTCTGGTTTTATGACCTGTCTTTTGAAAGCTTCTAGCAAATCTCCATGTCTCCAAAACATGAAGTTGTTATTCAGTTGGAGCGATTACTTATCTTCAACACCCATGTTTTAATTCTCTTCTTGTCTCTCAAATAATAAGGTCTTCTAGAAAGCAATACTAAGCAAAAATAAAAACAGTATGATTTGTTCAAAACCAGTCAAGATTCTTGGGGAAAACATGGATATTGTCATATTGTAACTTTTGTTTTGTGGTGATCATTTCCAGATTATGGGAATGGTATGCTTTGGAATGGCTTATATTTCTGTAAAATATTTAATGATAATGTTTTGCTTGACTTTAAAATACATATCAGAAAGTAAATAAAAATACTTAATTGTTTGGCAACTAAATTCTTTCTTCTTCATCACCTGTGTTCAAATTGAACCATGACATTGCTGATCCAGTAGTGAGCTTTTGTTTTATGCTCAAACCACCTTTGGCACAGGAGCTTATGAGGTGTAAAAATTCTAAACCAATTAGGCATAAGATCCCTAATAAATGCTCAGTTTGATTTCTAACACTTGTTATATGAAGAGTGAAAAGTTTGCCCAGTGCCCTATGAGAGGGTTAAATGAAATTATCCTGTTGTCTCAAATCAAGGAATTTTTTGGTGGCATCATTCAGCAAACTTCATGTAAACTTCATGTAAAATGTAAAAAGCTGTTAATTCTTTATCAAAATCAATTCACTACCAGTACTTAAAGTAGAAAAACTTGAGACACTGCCTGATTTGAGTTCTTTGCTAATTTTTAGGAGCACCACTGTGCTAAGTATAACAGATGCATGCTTTCTTCCCTTAGCTTGGTTGGTCTATTGGCCCCCAGAACCTGATTAAGCATTTGCAAGTTGTTCACCAAAATATGCTGTATACTTGCCCAACTCCATTACAGGTAGGTACAGAAGGGGCAGAGGAGGTGATTTTCTGATGTAGCAAATTGTAGGTCTCACTGTAATAGAACAATAATCACAACAGTGAATTTTTACTTGTCAAAATATATATCCTGGGGTGCAAGAAGAGGAGATGGATTTGATCAGCTCACCAGACATTTGATTAAAAAAATAACATCACAAATAATGCAAAAAATCAGCAAATAGAAACAAAAGTTGTTGCAATATGGGCTTGTTTTACTGAGCTTTAGCTCTATCTACTAGTTTGTAGTACTCTTTCTTACATTATTATCAATAATTTAAACTTGGCTCCAATTCAGCTTGTAAATCCTCATGTCAAGAACTGTGATTCTGTCTATGATTAGCTCCTAGCAAATGATTGGGTGCTTTGGGTGTTGCCACAGCACAAAGTACCAGACAAATTACACACTCAGATGTAGCTTGTGTAATTCCTATTTGCTGGTTTGCTTAAAAAGGGCCAGCATCTAAGAAAAATCCATGTGTTTTTAGTAGGAAGTGTGTGTCTCTGCATTTACTGAGTGTCCATTGATTATCTTTCCAGGAGGCTTTGGCACAAGCATTTTGGATAGACTATAAACGCATGGATGACCCAGACTGCTATTTTTACTCACTGTCTCGAGAGCTGGAAAGCAAGCGTGATCGGATGGCTCAGCTACTTCAAGACGCTGGACTAAAGCCTGTTATTCCAGATGGAGGATACTTTATGATTGTTGATGTTTCTACATTAAGTTAGTATAAAGTTTATTAAAAAGGGTGTGGGAAGTGAATATTTTAGTTAATCTGACCATGCAGCTTTCATTTTAAACTATATTCTCATTTCATGTTTGCATAACATGGTCAGAAGTATTAACTGGGGCTGAATTTTTCTGGTTTACCTTACCCTGGGAGGTAGATTTTAAAAGCTTTAGCAAAGCCTTTGTTTGTGATCCTAACTACTGTCCATGTTTTGCAAAGCTTTGGCAAGGTTTTAGGGAGGATAAAGGAGATGTATAAAAAATCTATTTTAAAAAGGTCTATGATTATTAAAATATTTGAGAGCCAAGCACCTGGTTTAGTATCCTGAGTTCATACCATTTGTACTTTCCCCTTTCTGTTTCTTGTTTGTTTGTTTGTTTCATACCCATGCTGATTTCTAAACACTAAAATGCTACCAAAATTGACAGAACCTTTGGGAATTTTGGCTTATGGTAACTTTGGAGGAAGAATTCCCACAGGGAAACATTTTCTATTTCCACATTTCTCACTAGCTGGTCCTAATGGCACTTGTCATTCACACAGAAATGTTTAAACACAGCTGGATCTTGCAGTGATACCATATGTCAGAAAGTTTTAGATACCCCAGCTTCACAGATGCGAAAACAGCAGTTGCAGTGATTATTGCTGCCCATCCCATAAATACAGTCTTCAGTACTCTCTACAGTCCTGGTCCCTCAGTAACCCAGACTTGAGGAGGACTTGGAGTACTACATGGCTTTCATCCAAGCTACATGTCTGAATTTGCTCTGAATGGAAAGCAGGTGCTCAGATCAGAATGGAAAGGCTCAATCTGTTGGCCTATTTTAATTTAACATAAACACATACATCTTTGTTCTTAAGTATGAACTGTAATAAAGTGGTGTTAATGGATGCCTTCCCAGTGGAGTCTAGGAAATCTTACAACATGTTTGTTTTAATTTTGTTTTAGATGTGGATCTCTCTGATGTAGATGAGAAGCAACCTTATGATTATAAATTTGTCAAATGGATGATAACATCTAAGGTAAGGTGTCTCAGTAAAACTCCAGTTTTAGAAATGCTTTTCTATTGGAAGTAAGAGCAGTGCAACTATACTTATTAAACAATGTAGCAGAGATATTCCATTTGGTGTTTATGCTGATCATGATGTGTGTCGTGGTTTAAGCCCAGCCGGCAACTTGGAACCACGCAGCCGCTCGCTCACTCCCCCCCTTTTCCTTCCTCCCCCCGCTCCCGGAGGGATGGGGAGGAGGATCGAAGGAATGTAACTCCCACGGGTTGAGATAACAGCTCTCCAGTAACTAAGGTATAATACAAACCACTACTGCTACCAATAATAATGATAAGAGGAATAACAAGGGAAAAGGACACAACCGCTCACCCCCCGCCGACCGATACCCAGCCTGACCCGAGCAGCGATCTGGGCCTTCCGGGTAACTCCCCCCAGTTTATATACTGGGCATGATGTGCTGTGGTATGGAATACCCCTTTGGCCAGTTTGGGTCAGGTGTCCTGCCTCTGCTTCCTCCTGGCTTCCCCTCCTCTCTGGCAAAGCATGAGACTGAGAAAGTCCTTGGTCAGAGTAAACATTACTTAGCAACAACTAAAAACATCGGTGTTATCAGCATTGTTCCCAGACTGAAAGTCAAAAACACAGCACTGCACCAGCTACTAAGAAGGAGAAAAAAATGACTGCTGTAGCTGAACCCAGGACAATGTGGCTAAAATATTGCTGAATATGCAGAAAATGTACCTTTTAGATTGTTTTATGTCCCAGCACTTTTCATTCAGCATGGTTAAATGCTAGTGGTACAGAAGTACCTCTGAAATGTTTTGCCTGAGAAAAGAAATTTGAATTCAGTTAAGCCTAGTGCATGCAAAACCAAACCTTGTCTTTCCCTCACATGACTGGAGGGAGAGTTCTAGAAATGGAATAGTAAAATCATCATGCTTAAAACAGATAGTTTTTTTCATATATGTCTATAAAATAAACAAGTAATATTTCTGGTTTATGTTTCAGAAGCTCTCAGCAATTCCTCTTTCAGCATTCTGTGGTCCCGAAACAAAAAGGCAGTTTGAAAAATACATACGGTTTTGCTTCATTAAGGTAAATGTGTCCTGGGAAGAATTAAGGCTCCTAAAACTGTTCTGAAATCTGCAAGAGACTGTTATATTTTGCACAGGATCTCCTGAGTTGGATGGTTTTAGGACCAGAAAGCTAGCTTGGTGTAAAATTCAGCACAAAGTAGCTTCAGCTGTCTTTTTGCTGAGGGACTTTAAACCATAAATGCAGGTGGCAAGGCTAAGAAGGGCAGTTGGCAGAAAACAGCGGGTGGGAAGGCCTTTTTTGGCTTCCTCTGCTGATTTTTAATAATGGTCTTGGCCATTTGGTGACAGTGAAAATGAGTTGCACAGGTACGCTATCAATTAAGGTGAGTTCTGTAATTCAGAACAGACACCCATTCAGTTTCCAACCACAAAGACAGCGGTCACCTTCAAGTTTAACTTACTTGCCTGAAAAAGTACAGTGTTTCACGTGAGCTCCAAATTGCAATAGAAAACAAAGACACAGAAAGTTATCTTACCAGGGGGGTTGTGCATTGGCTGGTTTTTGCCATTTTGTGAGCACCTCCTATTCACATATTTTTGGAATCATAGAATCACAGACTAGTTTGGATTGGAAAGGACCTTAAGATCATCCAGTTCCAACCCCCTGCCATGGGCAGGGACGCTTCACATTAGGCCATGTTGCCTAAGGCTCTGTCTTCCTCCTGTTGAATGTGTTCTTGAAAGACTGGAAGACTATGGGGACAGGTACATAAACTCCGATAAGCCTGCAGCCTTAAGATGTTTCCTGATGGTTCTGTAACAGAGTCAGCATAATGGAACATGTGCAAGTCTTTAACTCTTCTAGTATAAAGATCAGAGCCTTAGCCTGATCCAGTAATGAAGGGGAGTTTCTGCTTGTGTTACCCAGCTCTTTTGATGAGCCATAAAGACCATGATAAAAACCGAGCTGGTAACAACCAGGATGAAACTTGCTCGTTGTGACTATGAGCAGCACTAATCATTCAAGACTACTTGTATGACTCACCGGGTTGTAGCCAAGCCACACAACTGGCTAGTGGATAGAATACCCATATTTAGGGGGATTATGTTTAAGTAGTTTGCAGCATAACTTTGTTGCATGGAGATTTAAAACTCCCAACTGTTCACATAAAGATTTGGAAACTATGCTAGCATGTCTCCAGTATAGAGCTGCCAAGTACATCACTGCATGCATGCCAGGCATTTATGTAAGAAGTATTGCTTCCATTACATTTGATAATATGAATGCTGAGAAAATATGTTATATTTTAAATATACCTAACAAACATTTGCAAGGAGTCAGCATTGAATTCTTTGTGTAGTCTCAATTTGTAGCTGTATCTGTTAATGAAGAACTGACTGACAGATACTTACAGGATGCAAGTGGAACTGCCAAATATTGATTTGAGATGATATAACCATGACTATTACTCTCTTCTCAAGAGCTCCGTACTTGCAGTAATAGTGATATTCCTTGTTTTGCAGAAAGACAGCACACTGGATGCAGCTGAAGTGATCCTGAAGAACTGGAATAAACAGACAGCCTGATTTTTCTCACTAACTCTTCCATCTGGTATAATTATCTAATAGTAGGGGTTTTATTACAAATTTAAGAACAAATGACTTAATACAGTACAGAATTACTATGACATTGTAAATAACTTTGTGCTGCCACCTGCTGAGGAGTTAATGATTTACTGAAATGTGTGATGCAGCCAGAGGATATTTTCAGTCTTTTCAAAAGAATTTACTTTTTTCCTGATTAGAAAATCTATGCAAATCACTTTTTCTACGATTTTTTGCCTTTCGGTAAGACTCTGTGTAAAATAAATAGGTGATGCAGGTGTTTTAAGAGAAAAGCAGTGGGAGGTGGTTTTGTTATGAGATAGTATAGGAACTAGGGTTGAGACTTAAAAATAGTAGTTTCTGAAACACAATAGCCTGCAGAGGACAGAAATTAAGATCTTCCTCATATTAGATAATTGCAGTGACTTTCTACATACCCATCTACGTACCTTGTCCATGTACAAATTGCCTCAGTTTAAATAAAGTGATTGAGTTAAATCAATACAGTGTTTATGCTATAAACAACATTGGGAAATGCTAAGTTGCATAATTACTATTTCATTTTCCCACAGTAGTCATTTGTGCTGTTCTGAAAGCATTCAGTCCTTAATGAATTTATAAAAGTGGCATCCAGAATAGGAATTCTATTTACAAATGTCTGCCTATTTATTTAATTATTACACAGATAAATCTGTGAAGCGAAATAGAAGAGTTTTTGTCTTCCTTTTTCTTACCATGTTCACAACATTGGTGACTTCACACCAAGTTTACGTAAAACTCTCTAGATCTAGGGGGACCATGGAGATGAGCTTAATACTGTGCTGTGGAGCTCAGCTGACTTTGTTTCAAGCTCAGTCGATAAAGGACTGTTTCAGGAGAGATCAATATGGAGAATTCCTTTCTAGTTGCATCCTTTTCCAGTTCTCCCTGTGATTTTTTTTTAATGTGTGGAAGCAGAAGCAATCCAGGTAGGTAACCTTTTAAGGCTGTTTGCATTGTTCTCTGTGTTGTTTCTGTACTCTTCACTCAAGCCGTATGGGGGAAAGCCTCAACAAATGCAATAACTACTTCTGCAGATATTTGACTCATTCTGTAATCACACAGCTGGAATTCCATCAGGCTGTGACCATGGCCTAAAAAAAGAAGTATAGAAACCGGATTGTGAGAACAGCTGCCAGGCTTTGTCATTAGTGCTTTTTGCTCCTGGGCTTTTGGGAGTCCAGTAGCTTGGAATTCTGTAGTTTTGTAGCTGTCTTGCACTGCCATTCCCCAAATGTCAGCAGAGGACGACTGGCTGATATTGTTAAGGTTGTGTGTAGTCTTTGTGTAGAAGAATCATCAATTTAGTAATTAAAATGACTTAACTGAAAATTCAGGAAGAATTTCATGTGGAAATTCCTACATTAAATTCCTGGAGGAACTGTTTAATTTTTTAAGATACAAAATTTCTGTGAAATCTGAACTCTATTTTTCTATCCATTTCTGTATGTTGCACTGGGGAACTGTGCGGTTGCAGGAACCAAGAGCGCAGTGCAACAGCCTGTTGAGCTGCAGGGGAATCTGGAAAAGGAAAATGCTGCTTTAGTTGAGAAGTAAATTGTTATGAAAGTAGGCCAATTTTTCTAGCATAAAAACACAGGCTGCTATGGACTGTTTGTATGATTATTCAAATAAAAAATTTCTCAATTCTTAAGCCTCTGAAATGACACTAAATAATAAAATATTTTCACTTTGGTTTCTTGCCCTTGAAACAGGTGCTTCACAATGCCATTAAGGCTTACACAAGTAATACTGTTGTCATCATTGTTGTATACAGAAAGTTTTAAAGATCATTGCATCATGCTTCTCTTGAAGATGACAGCTACAGAGCACAAATCTCTGAAGTGATTTTAAAGCCCTATAAGATGTCGCCGAGATAGCTGGCATGTCAGCATGTGAGCACATCCATAACTCTGGCCTCACAACAGTAGTCAGGTATTAAGGGTTTTTCCATTCACCTCTCTTTACAATGTTTCCATGCTCTGTTAAAAAAATAAATCATAGAATCCCAGCCTGGTTTGGGTTGAAGGGACCTTAAAGCTCACCCGGTTCCAACCCCCTGCCATGGGCAGGGACACCTTCCACTAGAGAAGGTTGCTCCAAACCCGTGTCCAACCTGGCCTTGAACACTGCCAGGGATGGGGCAGCCACAGCTTCTCTGGGCACCCTGTGCCAGAGCCTCAGCACCCTCACAGGGAAGAACTTCTGCCTAATATGAAACCTAAATCTCCCCTCTCTCAGTTTAAAGCCATTCCCCCTTGTCCTGTCACTACATGCCTTTGTAAAAAGTCCCTCTCCAGATTTCTTGTAGACCCCCTTTAGGCACTGGGAGCTGCTCTAAGGTCTCCCTGGAGGCTTCTCTTCTCCAGGCTGAACAACCCTAACTCCCTCAGCCCGTCTTCACAGGAGAGGTGCTCCAGCCCTCACAGCATCTTTGTGGCCTCCTCTGGACTTGCTCGAGCAGGTCTATGCCCTTCTTAAGTTGGGAGCTCCAGAGCTGAATATGGTCCTCCAGTGGGGTCTCATGAGAGCAAGAAAGTGCACATCACTGCTTCCAAAAGACATGATGTAATACACTTACATTACTCTCATTGGCAGATAGGACACCCTGTGAAAAATCAGTCTGTAATATGCATGAAAGAAAAAAGATATGGAGGGCTGAAGAGGAAACCAAGGAAACTATAGCAAAGTAATTTTTCCATTTTTACGTTTGACTGTGTCAGATATCTCATTAGTGTGATAATAAACTCACCTGCTAAAGCACCAGATTTAAGTTGGGACACACAGGTGGCCAGTGTTTAGATAGTATAGGTGCAGAGCCTTACTCGTGTGTGCTGGTTTTAACCAGGATGGAGTTAATTTTCTTCATAGTAGCTGGTACACAGCTATAGTTTGCATTTGTGCTGAAAACGATGGTGATTACACCTGTGTTTTAGTTACTGCTGAGCGGTGCTTACACAGTGTCCAGGCCTTTTCTGCCCCTCAGGCTGCCCTGACACTGAATAGGTTGGAAGTGCACAAAAGGTTGGGATAGCTGATATTCCATGCTGTATGACTTCATACTCAGCAATAAAACTGGAGGGAGATTGGCAGGGGAAGCCCAACTGCTCAGGGACAGGCTGAGCATCATTGGTTAGTGGTGAGCAACTGTTCTCATTTGCAACACTTGTCTTTCTTGAGGTTTATTTTCCCCTCTGATTTTTCCTCTCTTTTCCTTAATTTTTTTTTAAATTATTATTATTTCTTTTTAATTATTAAACTTTTCATCTTAACCCAAGAGTTTTTCTCACGTTCACTCTTCTTATTCTCCCCCCAACCCACTGGGGGTTGCGTGTGTGTAAGTGACACTGTAGTGCTCAGTTGAACCACAACCCTCATGTTACAGGACCCATTGTATTAGACTTGAGTAGTTTAAATTTCTTTTTCCTATCTTGTCCAGGTGCTGTAATGCAGTAATCTTTTTGTTTCATCAGATGTCTGAACCCATAAGATGCAGCACAGGGATGAATTAACATACCAAGCATAATTCAGCTGCTCTGGCTGCTTATTGTTTGCTCCTTCGAGGCATTTGACTGACATCTATTTTAGCAAAATGACCATTGCCTAAATCAACAGACCATTACAAAGGACCTTTAGAGATACAAGTAAGAACCAGTGACTTGTTTTCATTGATGTACTGTTCATTGTGTTTGCAAAGGCATCTAAATATCCCATTGGATTTTTGTTGAAATGATGCTGGTAATATTAGCAATGTAAGAATTGCAGTTTAATTCCCCATGTTTATTACTGACCCTATAGCAAGCATGAGATACTTTGGGTGCAAGTTTAAGAAACTCCAGGATGACCCATTAAATTCCAAAATAGGTTTATTGTTGTCACTACTGTGATGGGAAAGCTGGGTTAGCTGGGAAGGCTGGGTTAGCTGGGAAAGCTGGATGGGACTGCCCGTGCTGATGAGGCACATCTGCTGCAGATGCAGCTGCATACACTTTTCAGAGTGTATGGGGAAGCTTCATACCACATGCTGTATTCACATTGGCTGTTACAGTGATTTTCCTTTCATTACTATTTCATCTTCGGGGCTTATTGAGCATTTATGAAAAAGGTCATTGCAAAGGGAGAAAGAGATGCTTTAAAATTTATATCTTAGCATCTGTATCTTCTAATAGTTCAGCTTTCTTTTATTCCAAAAGGTATGTATTAAATCTAAGGAATGTGTTGGCAAGCACAAACCAGCACACAGCATTTCAGTCAACAGGGAAGTGTTTAGAAGTTGTGTGATAATGAATTTGACTCAGTATTAGCAAGTATTAAGAGAACTTTTCAACACCACTTAATTTTCTTCGAGCTAGTACATTGAAAAGCACTCTTGTTGTGTAGTGCAGACATAGTCTTGAGTGTCATGAGCAGCCCTTTTTGTCTGTTTAATAGATAGCAAGTCTACCACTGTTCAGAGACTTCATCACTGCTCCCTTTAAAGCATTGAAGTAACGTCAATTTCATTTCCTGCCCTGGTCATCCCTCTCTCTGTCAGTGAAGAGGGGCTCATACCAAAGGGATAGAGGTTTTTGTCCACTGTTTTACAGCTTCGGCTTGAAAACCTGTTGCTGTTGCTCCATACACAGACTGATCTCGCATATGGCGAGTTTCCTGGGCCGGGAGGGC
>NW_009943814.1:0-1096 GCF_000696875.1 Nestor notabilis
AACCTGCTCTAGTGGAAGGTGTCCCTGCCCGTGGCAGGGGGTTGGAACTAAATGATCTTCAGGTCCCTTCAACCCAAACCATTCTATGATCCTGAACAGCATTTGGGTGCCTGCTGCATTCCCTGACTACACCACACCAGTAACAAACAGTTGGGCTCCACTCCTCTCATTGCAGATTTGTGTTAGACGGAGTTGAAGAAAACATCGTGGATTTCAGTTTTCCACGCTGTGGATGGTGGGGAGCTGGGATTCCTGCCAGCATCGCCTCTGCAGGAATTTCTCTCTGGAACGGACAGCAGCAAGGGATTTTTGACGCTTGAGCGTCTAGGTCCCTTTTTGTCTCCTCCTCAGCAGATGGCAGCAACGGCCTTTGTGTGGCGTGGTCGCGCTGCGCGCACACGCGGCATCATCGACAACCTCGCAAGATTGAGATCATTCCACCAAGAAAAACGTTTGGCTCGAATGAGAATTACTTTGGATCCTGTTAATTATTTCCGAAACGGCGCAAAGAAGATCCAGAATAGTCAGGTTTATTTGACTAGAAAACGTGAAAAACTGTATAGTTGCATTTCACTGAATATCTGAGTATTTTAATACTCCAAACAACACTCTACAGTCGACAGTGAGTCCAGCCCTGCCTGCAGAATAGGCTGCTCTATTTTCATTTGTAAACCAAACATATTCTGGGGAGGAAATGACCCCTTTGGGACATTTGTTTTTGGACTATGTCGTGTCTGTCCCATAGGAAGGAACTTGAGCGAACTTGATGAAGTCTCCCCCATTATGAAGTTTGATGGCCTTGTTCTTTGGCAGTGCTGTACAGTATTTACACATTTTACATTACATTGCTGATGACTTGGTTACATTTTTTCTTATTCTCACATCTCTTAACTTCATAATAAAGGTTTTTCCTTTTCTCTGTATTCACACGGTTGATGATGACATCAATGTGATTAGAGTTTAGCATTTATCCACATATGTGTATATGGATATGACCTATGTTAAGTTTTCAAACATAGGCTCAAGGATTTTTGTTTAGTAATTGGGCCTCAATTTATGCATATTGCCCAAGGGAGCCATTTGGTAATGACTGTAG
>NW_009943814.1:1127-38129 GCF_000696875.1 Nestor notabilis
GTTGATCCGGGCTTAATCTGTATTTGTCAATAGTTTCTAGTCTGCCAGATCTGATGCAATCTGGTATCTGAAGTGATATCTTCGTACTTTCTGCCATTACTTCCACTTAAAAAGTGAAACAAAAGTCCTTACATTAAGGAATTTTTTTTTATGTGAATCCATCTAGTGTTCTTTCAGAAGCACATCAATATGGACTGAAATGTCACGAGTGTGAATGGGTTCCTCAGCCCCAGGAGGTTGGGTACAGAAAGCTCTTATTCTTTATACGTAAATATTCTAATGGGCAACCACGGTGGGCAACACAATGCAAAAGAAACATAACAGGGTAAAGCAGTTTGCCCATGTGATGTTCAGTTTTCTGCATTTCAGCACTGGACCTGGGCCAACCATCCCTTTGGAACATAGGAGTTATGCTAGTATAGAATCATATAATATACAGTAATCATACTAGTATACAGTAAGAGCCACCTTAAGAAAACTGGAAAGCAAAATCGGTCATTTCAGTGTAAAATACATAGTGCATGCTTTAATTTTTTTTAACAATAAAGACTTAGAACCCCAAACAGATTGAAGAATTAAGAAATTATAGATGTTGCCACCTGTAACTACTTTCCCACCATGGATATGGAACTTACAGTCTCCACAGAGTGAAGGAGCGCTTTTGGTGCAGGCATTGAAGTGGGTCTCTGGTACTCTCCCATGCCACAGGCTTGCTCTTTGACACAAACCAGTTATGCAGACTCTCCGTTTTAAGCCACAACCAAAGTCCCAAAAGACTCAATAAGCCACATTGTCTTTTGGGAGCAGCAGGAAGACTTGAGGCCTTTAATCTTCATTCACAAAATCAAAATACTACATTGCTTCTTTCATCAGCTGGTGATCTTGACAGTTGAGAATACAGGCAACCTGCAGTTCCATGCTGCAACTAAAAAGTTTTCTGCTTTGGAAAGGAAGGTCTCATTCCTATACCTCCATCCCCTACTCTTCCCTCCTGTTCCCACTTACCTTTCTTCCTCCAGCCTCACACTTCTGGCTGCATGGTCATTTCTTCTCACTACTTTATACCATCACCTTGAGGAACTGGATTGCAAAGTAAACTGTAACAACTCCAAACCCCACAGAAAACATTACTGTCATTATTCTGGATTAAGCTTTGAGCTCTTCTTGTGAGTTAAGTCAAATCACTGCTATTGTGAGCTTCAGGGTGAGCTTTTGAGAGAGGAGAGTGTATAGGGAGAAGGAAGGAAGGAAAGAGGTCAGGGAGACAGTGAGGGAATGGTTCTCCTTGTTTCTGTGGCAGCAAGCTCTTATCTTGTCTCAAATCATCTTGTTACATCATTCCGTGAAAGACAGGCAAGGAATAGAAAGCACCACCTCCAGAGATGCATGAGAAAACCCACGTAGTAGGAGGTACTAACACACCTTTTTTGGTTTTATTGGACTTTCCAGACTTTTGCTTTGACATTCTTTTAACAAGAACTGAGCTCAATTCTCTAGTGCCTTGCACTAAGTGAACTGTGCCTCAAGGATGTAAAATGCTGTGACTTTAAACGGTAGAAGGCAGTGGAGGGCCAAGCACTTGGGTTTTACATGATTTCTGTGATGTTCTTGAGTTATTTTCCCAGTCTGTATGTAATGGTCAAGACAGAGGGGATATCATAGAGTCATAGAACCATTTAGGTTGGAAAAGACCTTTGAGATCATCAAGTCCAACCATTAACTCAGCATTGCCAAGTCCAACCATTAACTCAGCATTGCCAAGTCCACCACTAAACCATGTCTCTAAACATCACAAATACCTCCAGGGATGGGGACTCAACCACTTCTCTGGGTAAGTGTACAGCCTATTGCAGAGAAAGACAAGAATCTGACAAAAGCATCTTCCCCTTCCACATAATAAGTGTGTCACAAGAACTAAGGATGAGAAAAGGGGAAAACCCCATATAATGTCAGCTAATGAAAGAGGTAAAAAGGGTTTCAGTCTCATTCTTGGCAGCATGGCTGATTCTCAGAAGACCCATGGATGACCCTTTCTAGCCTATATTTCAGCTCTTCTCTGAAATAAGGACACTGACCAGTACAAGCCTACCACTGATAATACAGCACAATTCCTACAGCATCTCTAAATTGTGGGAATGAACCTGGACACCCCTTCAGCAGATGGCAAATCAGTACAATAATATTCTCTGCCTCAAAGGCACAACATCTTAATTGAGAGTTTTGGTTAAGTTTGTTTTGCTCTTCTTCAAAACTAATTTTAAGCAAATTGGCATGTTTCATTATCAGGCATTCCAGTTCTGTTAATTCAGCAGTAGTGCCTACAGTGCGTGCCATTGCTAACTTATTTTAGCAGAATTCGAATCCAAGCACAGTACATACAAACCCCATTTTCAAGCATGGTCTTAGAATAGCACTGCTTTCTTCTGTGCTAGAACATGTTTCTTCCATTTTTGATTGCTATTGCACTCTAAATAGTAAATAGAAGTGGGGTGTTTTTTTCCCAAAATGGAATTCAGTTCCAGTCTCTTCTTGGATTTAGGCTGAGTGTTACATCTTGCAGCCTGGTGATTGTTAACAGGCTTTGTTGCAGGATATACCAGGGAGGAGGGGAAGAGAAAAGGAGCCTGTTGGGGATGAAGGGGAATTAAGCAAGCTTTATGTCTCCATCTGCTGTACTTAATTCCCATCTCCCTGTCTCCTGCTGTGGCTTTGGGAATTAATGAACTTGCAGTGCAGTGCTGTGCTGCCTTTTCTTTCTGACTCCTCAGACTAAAATACCAGACGCAGCCTATTGCTGCACTTAGTAATGTAGGAAAGAAGTTTAATGATCCCATCATGCAAAAGTTGGGGTACACCAATCTTCAGTGCACGTGACAGTTGAACTGTTTCTTGCTACTATTACCAGACTGAAATAGATTCAAATGTCAGCACAGAGATTTGACTATCCAGCAGTGAAACAGGTTAATAAATTGACATGGCTCAAAATCCAGGCACATTCTGATAGAATCAGCCAACACTCTTTAGTGTTGTTTCTGGATGCAAACCTTTACCTGATTTTTAAGCCAGACATTAATGCTGGGTCTTTACTTGGTCACACGCCTGTGGTGACTGCCTGTTCTAACTTTGTCTCAAGAAACACGTCTTCATGGCATGAAGAAGTAATCCCTATCCAGCCATCAGCATTCTGGGTAGCTGCAAACATGTCTTATTGCCAGAATAAACTGTGGGGTTTGCAGCACTGCAGTTTTTCCAGCAGTGTGAGTCTCTCCTTTGTCTTCAGAAGGAAACAGTAACAGACAGGAACCACGACAGGCAGCACTAGTAGAAGGAGCTGGAATAAATTCCCAGTTTGTGTATGACCTGATGAAACTAGGGGTTGTTTTCTTTTCTTTCTGCATTTTTGCCTAAGAGAGAAAAGCTGAGCAAAGGATTATTTGTATCTTCATCACAGAAGAGCCTGTCCTAACGCTGTGCAAGTTCACCAGTTTAAAACATGTTCTCTATGTTACTGCCAGCATCAGTAAGCCTGGGAAGGATTCTCGTCAGGCATTCAAATTATGGATAATTCACTACGTCCTCCTAGCAGATGCTCAGAACAAGGCATCTACTTTCCCAGGGCTCCCAAAGACTTCACAGGAGAATCTTGCTCTGCTTCTACAAGAGCAACTCCAGTGGTCACTAGGAGCAGTGTGAGCGGATTCAAAGGTGCAGTTGTAAGACCTAGAGGGAAGCTGGATGCATCTGGCTCATAAAGACCAGGCTAATTCTTCCCTTTTACTGCAGCTTTCTGTCTTGTTCTTCGGGTCTACTGGAGACATGTTTATTGGGGTGATAATGAACTGCCAAAGCAGCAAAACAGCTGAGTAACCTAAATAGAGTTTCTCACACTCTAAAAAAGCGAAGTAGCAAAATGGGTTGAATTCTGGAAGCTTGGAAGTTGAATGATAATCATCATACTGAACAGCTGGTGAAAGGGAAGAGCTGGCACTCAGGCAGTAAACCTGACCTAAATATTAGACATGGTAGAAGTATACAGGTTGTTTTATGAGAGTGAAGATATAGTTGCAGCTTTCCAGTCTGTTTTTTTATGAAAACAAAAAATATCTATATTTAACTTTATAAATTTCTCTGCTGCTTTCAGGTCATAAGCATTGGTATCAGAGCAGGATGTGGGGGTGGGGAGATTTCCACAGTCTGCAGAAAAAGAGGTGTGAACTGCATAATCTGGGTAAATCCCCTAAGAAAAAATCCAATCCCTAAAATAACATTTTTTTTAGAGTAGAATTAGAGCAATTTGGAGGCGGTAACAAGGGAACAACATAGGTGATGAAAAGAAAAGAAAGAAGCCCACTGAAGCCACAGTTGATAAGAATGACTTTATAACCTCAGTTTGCCTGGCACAGAGGAGTATTTAGTGCACAAACAGCTCAAACCTGAGTGTGAGACTTTTAGAATATTTCAGATTTTCCTGCATATGGATGGAAAAGTGTCAAAGGATACATGGTAGCAGACTTTATGGAAGCACTTAAGCAGAGAAGATGTAGGATAGCTAAAAAATTCATCAGACTTTGTCTCCTCATCCTAAGGGATAAACTTCAAGATACTTAGGACAGTTACATTCAATTCCTTTCCATTTAATTCCTATTGCATGGTACAGAAGTACAATACATAGTGGAGTCAAAAGCCTTGAACAAAAGAAGTGTGATCATACATTCAGTGTATCACTGCACTGATGTAGAAGGACAGGTTCCAGAAATAAGATTCCTGTGTTAGACCTCACCCAAGGAGCACTTTCAGAAAAGCTGTGTGGTTTGTGTGAGAGTTCTACAGACTTCTCACATCTTCCAGCTCTGCAGCCAACTTGATCATAGACAAGTGGTGTGTATCTACCTAACTATATATTTTTATATTTAATATATATATTATCTCCTGCTCTACTGTAGAAGGATCCTGAAGCCCTTAAATGACTAAGGCTTTTGGTTTTATAACCCTTTGTTTAAAAGGGTTATAACCTGTTAGTCATCCAAGTGGATGATGACCTATGATTTATGACTACAGCTCATGTCTAGAAAGCAACATTTTATTTTAAAATTGGACAACAAATCACAATCTTTGAAATTAAATAAAATTCAAATACACATAAGCAGGTTACTCTCTCATAAATGTATAACTAAATATAAAAACAAATCTTAGGCCATATGGTTTTGTATATACATGTCAACCTGGCCATATATTCATTAGACTATTTTTGTTTTGGCTTTCTACACTCAAATATTTGTATGTTTGCTACATGTGGGGTTTTGGAATAAAGTGAAAAAGGAACCTGAAGGAGTAGATCTGTGGCAAAAGTGGATACAAAAGTACGTCAGTCCCTACCTTCCTCCCCACTTCAACAGTGCAGAGTTATCAGTTGATTAAAATACTGCAAAACATGAATAGTTAGCAGCTCACACTGAAATCAGCTCCTGTGTTTCTATTAATGGCACCCAAATCTGGCTGTGTTCACTTGTTGCCTTCCTTATGGTCATTCTTAATTGTTTCCCCTGTCTAATACCTTACCTGGCCCATCATCAGGTTGAACTTGCCATGGAAATCTCAGAATGGCTGATCTCGCTTGCTAAGTCCTGCCAGGTCTAATGTAACTACCAGATTCTCTATCACTCCAGGCCAAAATCTTTGATTATTTCCTTGCAACTATGTGTGTCTTTCTATATGTGTTGTATCAAATCTGTACCTTCACTTCCACAGCAGCTGAGCCTGTTCAGTTCTCCCACGTGCAGAGCCAAATCTAGTTTGCTTCTCGTTTCTCTCTTGCCTTGACCCTCGCAGCATCTTCCCGTCAGACCTCCTACAACACGTTGCATCGTACCATGTTTGCACCAAATGAAGCGCAGTTGCCAAGCCCCCTATCTGAACATTTGATCCAATCACTCCCCCCTTCATGTCCCTCCGCTCATTCATCTCTTACCACATGAAGAAATCAAGCTGCCAGTCAGTACATTCAAAGAATTTCTTAGCTCTCCCCTTACTACTTACCACCCTTGCTGAATCTCTTCTCCCCCCACATCCTCTCATCTCCAGCAGCCTTGCTCCCCTCCGAGGTCTGCATGTTGGCTTCTCATCTCTTTGTTGTCCTGCATGCCTTGCTTTTTCTGCAGAGCTGCAATGTCACACCCTTGCATTTCTATTTATACTCAATTTTCTGAAAACATACGTACATCTCTGCCAACAGATTGAAACCCCCCTTGGCACAAGCTACGAGGACTTTTCAGAAAGTCCTTTACACGTTATAGTTTTTGCAAAGAAGAGACTAGAAAGAATAACATAGTCCTAAATAAGTGTTCATAGCTAAAAACGCAATGATGTTACAAACTGTGGTTATAGATTCATGCGTACTCACAAATACCAAGCAAAACGCTACTAAGATCAACCACCTTTTGGCAGGGATTCACTGCTGCTAGCACAGTGAAGTCCATACAGTTTGTCAGGGAACTCACTCTACTCTCCGTGTTTTGGTTTATTATTACAAGAAAGGATCTTTGAGCATAATTTAAATCAGTGGATTCTCAAGTGGGTGGAAAGTGATGTGTATGAAAAAAGTGGTCCTATATTTTAAGGTGCAAGCACCTAAACGAGGTCTGGAAGTATCTGAATGGGTGCTGTTTATACAGACAGCAATTTTAGAGCACTCACAGAGACTCTGATTTTTTATGTATATATGCATAAGGCAAACTGCTTATAGAATTGGGAAATTTGGCCTGAGTATTAATCCTAGTCTACAAATAGATATGAAATCCCCCTTGACAGGAGTGACTGTTTTTCAGGAGATCACAGACTTGTGTCATCTTTCTTGTTCAACCACAAGAGTTCCTTGGAACTCAGTCACTCTGCCAAGAAATGAAACAGCTTTGCAAGACTTGTGCTTGACAAACGTTTCAGAGTATGCAGCGTCTTGTCTTCAGCAAGACCACCGCATAGAGGCAAAGATACAAATATAGAGATCAACTGCACAGCAGCTTCTGTTTGTCCTTGTTTTCTGTTCCATGGTACTGCGTCACCTTTAGCAAATACTCTACAGATCTGTACATCAAGTGCTACCTTTAAATTGTATTTTTATGGCAAATGCAGGTTCTCAATTAGCATTGAACAAAATTGGTAAGGAATGTTTGATGATACATAGGTCACGATGCCTAAACAACATAACATAACAACAAGAAAGAGATAAGCCACTTCTTTTTTGGAGAGGGATAACCAATACATTCTATTGAGAAATATGGCTCCCAAGTCTGTCTATGATCTGCCCTATAAAGCCCAAGTCTTCATTTAAACAGTTTGCAATCCTGATGTTTGTTTGGATTTTGTTTTCCTCATGAACTAAATTCAACATAATAAAGTAGTTTCCTTGGAGCCTGCAAACAGTTCTAAAAATACATCAGCAATAGGGAGCTACCTCCTTTTACCCTGATGCTATGTTAAACCAAAGGCAAAAGTCAGCACTGATAAATGATTTACACAGAACACTTCAGAAATACCAAACTAATGAAAATACTGATGCTGCAGTTTCCCCACATTCCACAAGACTCCATCTCTCCAAACCTCAATAGCATCAGCAATACAATTACACATCACTTATTAAAAAGACCTACACAAAATATTAAAAATGAAGAAGCAGGGAAAAATGAATTGCATTTGTTTTAAAATTTCACAGTGCTGTTGTACTGACTCCATTAGTACATAGTATTTTTTTACATAATTCTGTACTCAGCCTGGTGCAGACTGCCCAGAACGGTGCCCTGAAGTCTAAGAAATCCAGCTGTGCTCAGTCTGATGCTTGTGGTCACTTCACTGCTGATTACACTGGGCTTGATTGCATCTGCAGAGGTATGTTGTGCCTGTGCCTCGTGGAGCATCCAGCCACACACTAATTAGGCTGCACCTGAAGCAGTCAGTAATCAGTAAACAGTAACCAGTGATAACTGATTAGTTATCAGGTATTGTAACCATTTGTTTTGAGTTTAGATATCTAACGACTACAAACATTTATCATTCCTTATACAAGTATATCCTGGATATAATTTTCTTTACTGACATACTAGGAGCTTTCACGGTATGTGGGAAAATTCCTCAAAATAAGGTGTATGAAATCTCTGACACTCAAGTCAACTGTTAAATACTCGAAATGGGAAGGCACCAGTCGTTTGAAAAAGCAATATGGATGCATGACCTACTTCTAGAAGGCCAATAGAGACACTCATCCTGTGCATCCATGTTCAGTGCATGCATTGCTAACCGTATGGGCTAGCAGGAGACAGATGCTTAATCATGCCACACCTTTTTAATTAATCCTTAATCATTGACTCACATCTACTGCATGTCGCTCAAGTGTTATTTTTTCCACAACATTTACCTTAGCATGTATTTCGACATGTGCTGTTCATTTTATGACTTCAGAAAGGATGTGGTTATGGTTTGACAGAAAGGAAGCTTTGCTGTAGATGGGAAGATAGAGCTCAAAGCACCTACGCTGCCTTATGAATACCTTTTTTTTTACATTAACTGTCTTCCTTCTTGTGTCTCTTTCTTGGACGGGCACTGAGCACATAGGACCAGCATCCCATGTCCTGGGATACAACCATTCTTGGCTCAACCATGAATAACTGTGTGCTCCTCGAAGAACTGCTGATCAAAAAATCCCAGCAGAAGAGAAGGACTTCACCTTCCAACTTTAAAGTGCGCTTCTTTGTCTTAACCAAATCCAAGCTGGCTTACTATGAACATCGCCATGGGGTATGTCAGCCATTTTCTCTCTCAAAACAGAATAATGAAGGGAAGGATGAAATTTGTTAAAGGAAGGGAAGGATGCTAATGGAGCAAAGCACAAACTTTATAAACTTTGTTAAATTTCATTAACTTTTCTGATCCTTACTACAGCATCATTCACTGAAAATTGCAAAGTGGTCAAATTTGAGGTGATCAGTGGGCATTTGGTGTGCACAGAGGAATAAGACTACTTTGCTGTTTATAGCAAGGGTCTAGTTTTGTTGCAGGAATTTGGCACGGTCTGTTGTAACTGGAGTGTGTAATAGCTGCGTGACCCTCTGCCTGGCAGTTCACATGGGTACAGGGGTGACCTGACGTGGAGTATTGCAGAGATCACAAGTGTACCCTAATAACATCTGCAAAAAGTCATCCACAGATCCTCACTTTCTCATTATTTTCTTCAGGACAGCAGATTGATGGCTGATAGGAGACCAGTCTTGCTTTTTAACAGAAATTCAGCTGCCATGTGTAACATGGGTCGTGTTCGGAGTTAGCTTCATAAGGGATGCAAGGATGACATCTGTGCTCAGACTAGGCATTGTTTCCCCAAACTTGTGTTTCCCTGGTTTGCTAAATATGAAGAAAATTAGAAGTCAGTCTGAGCACCCCATTGTGCTAAGTGTTCTAGTGAAGTGAGAATTATTTCCTTCTATTTAGCTGGATGTTTGCTGAGCCTCATTATGGTTGTAAATAATATTACTTGTTTTCTAACAGTCGCTGAGCATGCTGTTAATCCATTATGTTTAGGCACTGTTACTGTATGAAGAGCAGAACTGGGGATCGTGCTGCCTTGCTATACAGCACTGGAAACTTCAGACCATCTAATTTTGCTCAGTTGCAGAAAATTAAGTTAAAACTGAGCCCAACATGAAAAGCAAAATATGATGTGCTCTTGTATTTTATCATAGCCTAGTTGAGACTGAATAACAACTTTAATGGTTAACAGTCATTTTTACTTGCAAGTTATTTCTCTCAAATATGCTCAACAACATGTTTTTCTTGCTTTTGTTTTATAGTCTGTGTTTTTCTTACCCCCATATTTAAATAGGGTAATATTTATTGCTGCACACTGAATATGTGATTTGAGACTGTCTGCTTTCCAAACTATCTTTCAAATGCTATTAAAGATTTTAAATTCCATTATAACTATTCCACTTAATTATTCTGGGTTCTGTTTTCAAAAGCATCTAATTGATTCTGCTGTAGGTGTTTAGAGAAATCTTCACAACTAATTTTCTTTGGCGCTTTCTGAGTCTTGGTGGACTTGAGATGAACTCAAGATACATGTTGCACAGACAGGTTTGCAGAGTCGCAGTAGGTGCCTGTCAGCATCTTCAGACACTGAAATAGCTTGGAAAATGTGACTTGGTGATTTTCAGTGGGGCATAGATTCATAGGCTGTGTGAGCGTCTCTGGAAATTTTCTCCCCTAATCTTCCTAAAGGTCAATTAGGTGAGATGAGGGTTTGGTATCTTATCTACTCTATGCTATATATTGTGCATTTTAAGCATGTACATATTATGTATGTGTAGAGATGTATATGTAAACATACATGCTACTTTAGGCCCACATACCCATTCAAGGGACAGTGGGAATATCTGTAATTACAGGGCTGATTTTCCTTGGAATGTTTTTTCTTCTGACACAAACTGTCAAAATCAGGTTGTTACATGGATAGAAGAACTTTGTATGAAACTGAGAGAAAAGAGTTTGTCCTGTGAAATACTCCCAGAACCGATCCTCAGCCTCTTCAGTAATCTTCCCCAAAATTAGACCACCCTGGTGAGACCTCCATGTGATCAGGTCATTGGTGTTCTGGAGAGCAAAGCTTAGGGCAGCCCATGAAAGTACCATCTTGTTTTGTGCTGAGAACAGAATGAACCGCCAGCAATTGAGTTCACAGCTAGTGAAGGAAAAATCACTGCTCACACATGGGCTATTCCCATCCTCTGGAGTGAACTAGGACTGGGGAGTGTGCGCAGGCACTGAAATCAATGATTTGTAGTGCTCATTCTCTGGCACTGGTTTGGTTCAGCTCCATAGGAACTCTCCAGAAATGTGTGGGGCTGGCAGGGGTTAGCACTGGCTGTCACCATTACCAGCAGGCTGTGGTTCTGCTCTGAAGGCTTAGGGCAGAGCACTAGGGACATAACTGTTCTCTGCCAGCTGGCTGCAGTGATGGGGAGTATCCTCAGGCATGTGTACTGCTCCATAGAGATGGGACCAGCAACTCTTTGGGCTTTTAAAGTGTGTATTTTTAAAGGGGAATCTCTGTGGAAGTTTGCTGTAAGAGTTTTCTTTAAGAACCCCTTTCCAACCTTAACCAGTGTCTTACTGTACTGTACAGTAGCCATCTCTCCAGTCCCTGGTCAGTCAGTAATAACAGCTTATGCATAGAGTCAGGTAAAACAACTAGTGAACTGCTTAACAGTTTGACAAGTCCCACTGATTTCAATTAGGTGGCTTAAAGTAAAGCATACACTCATTTAGCCCAGGATTACATGTTTTGCCTGTATTTAACAGGGTTTAGCACCCAGTCCCTTTCTCTGCATTTTGACATTGTGGGTATAAAAAAGATGTTTAAGAGTTTATTTCCTAGTCCAAAATAAGGAAATAAACAGGTCAGAAGGATACAAGTATAATTCTGTAAATAATACCAAAAGCTGCCAAGAAAACCAACATCAGAGAAGCAAATCTTTGCAATAAGTGGAATACTCTTTTTGTTATAATGGCCACAGCTAGACAGGAAGCACTGTTCTCCTCAGGGGCCAAGCACGCCATCACTGTTAATGAAAGATATTTACATATCTTATTAGGAGAATGAGCCCCTAATAACTGACAACAATAAGAAGCTGTGTTTTCTGGAATTCATTACACAGTGCACAATGCAGGGCTGTCTTAACATAAAGCAAAGCCCTGATAACAGGCACATGTATTCAGCCCCCGTCTCTACTAAAATACATCAGAAGGGCCTTTATTAGCACATGCAAATCAATTCCATGGGCAAAAATTCTTCATTTCCAGGGTCTGATTTTATAGCTACTGTACATGTGAGTAAACGAGGTTATGGGAATAATCATTTTAACTATTTCAATGAGTTTGATCCTTACCAGGCTAACTGATAATGCCAACACTATGTGACACTCTCACAGTCCCAGTACTTTTGCAGTACTGCAGAAGAAACAGGCAAATAAATCCCTCTGAGGAGGTGTTTAGGACAGAGTTTCAAATGTCCTTACTTAGCAAAGCACTTGAACTGGTGAGTTACCTATATCCCATTTGCTTAACAGCTTATGGTGCTTGGTAAATCCTTCAGGTTAGCAGACAGGGCAGTGAAGAGAGGTTGTTTAGTATTTCAGACACTAAGCAGAGGTTCTTCTATAGTCTTCAGCATGTCACATTCCTGCCGGATGGGGACAGCCAGTAATGAGCATCTCTCCCTGTGTTTCAAGCTGGCTGTAGCCTAAAAGTGGCACAGATGTCTGAGGCTACTGGCACACCTAGTGAATAAGCCACTGTCTATTGAGCTGGTACCACACTGGTAATGTGGTACCTTAACCATTACATGATCCCTGCATCAAAGCTGCTATCTTGGCATGGCTCGGATCTGCAGAGTGCTTGGGTCTGTCTGTATCAACTATGGAGAAGTGCTCCGTGTTCCTACACCAAAAATAGGCATCTTGCACCTGTGCAGGCATTCTGAGAATTATTTCAAGGCTGGAAAAGTTGCACCCAACACCTGAGAAGTTCAGGCACATAAATACTTTTAAATTTTATATCTTCATGAACTCATGGGCTATAACTAGTCCAGCTTTTACAGGCAGCAATGAAAGGCGCACACAGAAAAGGACCGAGTTCTCTTTTCATTTACATCAGCACTATTCTTCCTACACTGGTCAGATGCTCAGGAGGTCAAATAGCATGAGTCAGCCTTGTCCTGGGCTCTTTCATTCAGATCTTTGATATTCAGATATAAAGATGGCACTTTAGTGTGCCTTGAAATTTGCTTTCAGTTTCTTGTTCCAGGAGAACAAAGGAATAAACTTGTCTGAAAAGCCTTTTATCAGTATCCTAAAAATGCTTCAGCTGCTTCTGTTGAGTTATCTACATGTTGAGTTACTTGCAACAGTCCAGCTACCAACAGTAACAAAAGCAGCACTTTGTTTCTCAATCCAGCAGTCCTTTCATTACCTTGATTATTCTACACAGAATCCAACTTGTCCATCCTGCCCCGGAAAGACTTTTTTCCCCCAAGACTAACGTAAACAGACTAAGACTTTTCTCCCAGAGACCTCTATTTTGATGTTCCTCTCAATTAGAGTGACAAATCCTACCATTCCTCATTGCTTTGTGTATTCCGAATACCTTACAGTCATGAAGCCATAATCCTCATATAAAATTGATCTAATTACAGTTTTAAAGACTACCTTCCAAATAAATACACATGTGAGCAGATATGTTGTTCTTCGTTACTTGTCATGTATTTATTAACAAGTTCTGCTTGCTTGCCAGAATTTTCAATACCATCTGTCTTCTGATGCACATCTCCAACTAATTTATTAACAATACACATATAGCATACATGTGTATTATTAATGTACACACATTAATCACATACAATACACAAAGAAATCAGATTTGGCATCTGTCTACATCATACCTGTTTCAATGAATTTTTATGTAATAAAATCAACACAACCTTAAGTAAGATGGAGACAAGATACAAACCTGTGCTTAATGTTAAATGAATCCTTTAATACACCTCTGTAAATGTAAACTGGATTTTTTAATAGTTCAAATTTTATTATTGGAGTTGTGAGAGGATTAAGTTCATATTGTTTGCCACAATGAGCCTTGTTTTTATTGTGAAATCACATAATCATGGTAATACTGGTCGGAGGGCACTTCTTAAATCCATTTAGTTGGTCTTCGTGCATGGGGTCAGCATTAGATCAACACTCGGAGCAGGACTATCACTTGCACACAAACAAATCGGCTGTAGCATTGACTGCTTGAAAGCCAAGGACAGAGATTTCATGTCACCAGCACAGCAGTCTCGTTGCTCTAAAAATACTTCAACGTGCGTGCAAACCTCTTTTCACAGTGACATGCACTTTATTGTGGTGGAATGCAGAAGTCAAAGCTTTTGCTTTTTTCCTTCTTTTTTCCTGCCTGTTCCTGAGGGACTGTATATAGTGATAAAACCCCCGCCTGATTTGGTTTCACCTCCTCAGGCCCACAGAGTAAGAAACCCTAAAATCATCTTCTGCCCCTGTCCAGGGGCACACTGAGCACAGCTGGAGCAGAGGTGACACAAGACAAGCGGGTCATGCCTAGTGCCAAGGCAAAGATCGTATCTACTTAATCACCAGTTAAGAATAGTTCCTTCTAGTCAAGACCATAAGTGAAAACGGGGAATGGAGTTTGGCTCAGACTCTTACAAAGATACCCTGATAGTACAGAGAAGGTCATTAAACACTTTGATTGATGGAAATGTTTTTGCGGTTGAGTTTACAGAGGACTGGAATTTCCTACCTTCCTCCTCCACAGCTACAAATTAGCTTTCCCCTAACCTCCTGTTGCAGCCAGCATTGCAAAGGAAGGGACACACAGGCAATGGGGATGAGGTACAGGGAGATGGAGGGGTGAACACAAACACCCAGTGATGCTGGGCAAGGAAAGCCTAGCTGCAGTGTAGAGAGCCCTTGGTAGTGACTGATGACAAGGGGCCACATGGCACCTAATTGCTTGGTTTTCCCCTCACCAGCACAAAAGAAACAAGTTCTTAATACAATTATTGGACCAAGGGGGCTACATGAAACATAGCATGCTGCCTTTCTGCCTGCCAGAAAATACTGCCTGCACTCTCTTCCCATGCTCTTTGAGATAAAGCTCTGCCTACCTCTCTCTAGCATTTGGCTTCCTTCCCTTCCCTCTGATTCCAGCACTAGTGGCTACTTTTCTTGCCAGGGCCCTTTGGTTCATAAGTGTGGTTCAGCAAAACCTTTAAGCATCCACCGAAGGACCTTCAGCCTAAATGCTTGGTGCAGCACATTTGATGAATGGGCTTCACAAATAGCAACAGCAAAGTGTTAGCCAGAAAGCAGCAAATTCCTCAGACTGCACAGCTCATATCTTACAAGATCTTAGACATTCACAAAGCCTGAGGGTGTAGAGCCACAGTCTGAAAGTGTTCTCACGGCTCAGACCTGTCACCTGCAGCAGCTGCTGACAGCTCTGACCTCTCACCATGGCCTCCACATCCCTGGTAGATGCCAGGCAGCTTATTTCCTGAGCAAGCACAGTGAGATGCCTTCTTGAGTCGGAGGTTAGGGCTGTCAGTTGTCCCATAGTCAATTGTCCGAGTATCTAAGGCCAACAGGGGCCATTAAGATCATCTAGTTTATGCAGTAGACACAAGCTAAAGGATTAATCAGTGAAAGAGCTGCTGGAGCTGTGTGGCAAGAAAAGGTGAAATAGCAAAGACGAAGACAGCAATGCATTGGGCTTGTGATGAAGCTGGCTCTGTTCAGAGCTGTTAGCTCACCTTCCCAGAATTTCCACATTGCAAATAATAGATCAAAAGAAATAAGCCAGGATGGACTGATCTGCAGCACACTGTACTCCTTGTAGGACAGCAGCATGCCTTGCTTATCTTTACACACACATTACACGGTAAGACCACTGATGCTTTTTCTGACTGACCAACTAAAACATCTGTGTAATCGTACTCCAGTCAGACTGAAAACAACAAATGGAGATCTGTCAGCATGTTTTGTCTCTCCCCTTTAGGAACAAGTCTCTTTTGGAGACTGTTTTTAAGAGGCTTTTCCTCTCCACTCCCTTCCAAATGGCCCAGTTGCTTTTGTTGGATTAAAGGGCAGTCAAGCCTCCCAAAAGCAGGGATATGTTTAGTTTCCAGACCAGTTTCTGGGCAATGCCTTGTTTGTGAGTGGTATTTCCAGTTGTTTGTGCTGCTACAGGGCTGTAATTGCTTTCTATCCACAAAGTCCCATCTGCTGAGGATATACTGGGCAACGCACTGGCTGCGAGATGTACCCTGATGTTGCACTGCAATATGAGATTATGAGGATATGAGGAGCTTCCATTGCTGAATTATGTGATTAAAAGGAGCACAGTAGGTGATGGGAGCTGCAGGATGACTGCATAATGCTCCTTGAGAAGGCTGGACCCTATCTTTCAGCAGAGCCTGGAAAGATATCAACAATCTTAAGTGAAAGAACAGAGTGTGTGACTGGCACAGCACCGCTTCCTAAAGCCTCAGAGGAGGATTGTGTGCGGTTAAGCCCTGGGACTTCAAAGGAATAAGATGAAGGATGGTTCAATGCTAGCAAAATTGAAGGCTGTTAGAGAAAATAAATGGGTTTGAGTCTCATAAAAAGGGTAGAAATCCCAGGGGCAGAACAAATGATAGAGGAGGTTGCGGAGAAGGGACGGAGGAAGCGAAGTCTGGAAGGAAGACGTGAATAGACAAGAATAAAAGAAAATAGATGGTGAAAATGGGGTGCAGTAAGGCCTTTTAAGGCTTGGCAATACTCTTGACAGTTAACTGGTATTTACAATTAGGTGTACTCTACAGCTGTGAGTTTATTCATATAAAAAGATCCCAGTACACCCCATAGACCTACATAGGAAGATATTGCCTACAGGAGACAGTCCTGGCAGTAAATCCAGAGGCACTGGTTAAACTATAAGCAAATAAAAATACAAAAACCAAATACACCAGCAAAGTCCAGCAAGAGCAATGTGAGACCACACTGCAACAATTTCCCTCTCTTTCCTCAAGACCAATTATACAAAGGCAAAATACCCAGCTAGTTGTGCAAGAATGAGGTTTGAGCAGCCTTGGGGCCTCTCTGTTGTGGGGCTGTTGACAGTATACTATGGCAAATGTGACCCCAACTCCAGTGGCATCAGCTTCTTCCCTGTTTTAGGCTAAATTTAATGATGAAAGGTAGCAGTGGAGCAGCAGTGGGGGTCAGTACAGTGGGGGGGACAGCTGCTGCCAGTGGGACAGAGCTGCAGGGTGGCGGTGACATAGGGAGGAAGGGGCAAGAGGGAGCTGGAGGGTGAAGGACACAAAGGGTTGGGTTGTGCTTCTGAGGGAGGGCGAGAAGGTTGCCAAAGTCTTGCTGTGTCTCTGAGTGATAGCCTGTGACAGGTACAACTCAGTCATTAAAGTTCATGCTCTCTCCCGCAAAACCAGAAGCTTTTGCAGTGTTTTGGAGGTTCTTAAATTGCACCGATTTCCATCATGCTGTCACAAAGCTGAGCTGGGAGACAGAGAGTGTTTAATCCCTACTGAAAACAAATCAAAACAGGAAACCAGTTTGCCTCCGAAGAGCGAACGTATTTGTAGTGAACCCTTCAGAAGCGTGCACCAGCCACCAAGCCTTAGCTCAGCTCCCGCCTGCCATGTGCAGCATCTACCTCACCTTTCTCTTGCAAAAGTGAGTGTCATACACCAAGGAGCTATGGGGTGAAGACTTGGTAGGAAATAGGTTACACTGAGGTAGCTGGGAAACTTGGATGTCTGTTCTTTCCTTACCCTTTCCTAGCTGTTACCTGGGTATCTCGTATACGACGAATAATAATTCAACAGAGGCTGCCAGAAAAATCATGTTGTTGGCAAATTTTTGAGGATATTATTTACTTCAAAATTTCCTGTTATTTTTTCTTAGCTAGAACCCCTGACAGAACAAAACCAGAGAAGTGTTTTGAGTCTTGGAAAACAGATGCAGTAAAAATGCTACATTTTAGCTAAAATGCTGGTTTGAAATTCTCAGTAACCAAATATTTTTTTAAATAAAATATTTATTATTTTGTAGCTTTTCAGGATGAAACAGGAATGTTGGTGAACTAAACATTTCATTGAAGTAGTTCCTTTTGGTTAAAAGAGTATTTCATTTTGTTGGAAGAAAAAAAAACCCTTGAATTTCAACCAAAGGTTTTGACTGGTTCACTAAGTATTCATGTGCTGAGTTGAAATATACGTATGTGCATATATGTGTGTGTATGTGCAGTCCATGTGGAGGTGTCATATATAAGAATGATTCTTCATACTTTTAAAAGCCTTACATGATCAGTTAATTTGCTTCTGCTCCATTAAGATTAAATCTCCCATGCACAGGACAGTCTTGCCTAATCATTCACTTTATCCACAATCATTATCATTAACCAAGTGCTTTTCTCTGTCTTCTAGAAAAAAAGGACTTTGAAGGGTTCTGTGGAGCTTTCCAGGATTAAATGTGTGGAAATTGTGAAAAGTGACATCATCATTCCCTGTCAGTATAAATACCCTTTCCAGGTGAGTCTGTCTGGTGGCTGCACTGATAGAGATATCACCTCATTCAGTATTTCAGTTAATTCTCCCTCACAGTGCAGTTGTTAATGAACCCAATGCCAAGGTGAATAACAACAAAGGAAGAAAAAGCAGATCAAGGTTTAAAATGATCTGGGGAATCACAGACTGTGTTTTTACAGGGTCCATAAACTCTTACACTCATTGGTTTTAAACTGAAAAGGATCATTAGATCTTCAAATCTCATCCCATGTTTAACACAGTATTCAGCTATCCCATTAACTCATGTTCGGAGATAGCCCATTTTTCACACGGGGAATCCACCCAGGGTTTTGGCTGATTTACCTGTGTGGTGCTGAAACTGAATACACTCCATGGCCTTTGCATCAGAAACTGGTGAATGTGATGTTTTAGGGAGCTGCTCCAAACAAGCACAAAGAGACCAGTACTGATAGGCTGGTAACAGTGGACCAGTCATGATGGACAGTGCTCCACTGAGGTTGCAGTAATTGCTCCTATTTGTAGCACATCTAAATTTTGTCCCACAGTCACTTTTGCGGTATTTTGTAAAATTATATTGTCGGGGTTTTTTGGGGGTTTTTTTAAAATATCTCAGCTGCACCCATCTGTACATCTTCTGCGGAACCACCAGTGGCTTTTTGGTTTTGTTTGGCTCATCTGGCAAGTGATTGCCTTGCAGAAAGGCATGAAATGAGTGATTTTGTGCAGTTGTGCATGCTCATGGCTATGTCTTTTGGAGATCTGTTTCCTGCATATTTCAAAATCTGCCTTACATTGTCAAAACATACAGACATCATAATATCAACAGGAGTGCCTTCAAATGAGTGGAAATTATTCCTCTCCTATTTCTGTTTTTTGTAAAACAGGTTGTAATTTATTTCTACGTAGCATAAAAACTGACTCACACGGCTGTCTCTGTGTGCCTGCAAGGGCATCAGGCCAACAGATAGCAAATGCTTCCTGTTCTTTAAACAGTAAACAACTTTGCCTCCTCTACATCCCAGGAGAAACTTTAAAAGATGGCTGATCTCTTCCAGAAACCTCTGTTTAAAGACAGTGGTCAGAGCATCAAAGAGACGAGGTCCCATTTGGAATTAAACTGTTGAGATAAATATTGGAAGAGAAATATAGATGATGCATTACATCAAATTTTAGTCATCCAATTCAGTTTCTGAGTCATTTCAGTTCTTTTGATGATTTTACTACTTGGCCTGAAATTTCAGAAACATTCTGTATTTCTCTTCCTTCGTTGTATTAAGGCCAAGTTGATGAAAATAGCGTCTTGACTGCTCATTGTTCATCTGCTGCAGCTTCTTATTTCCCCTTTATAATCCTACTGAAAGCTATTAAAAACTTTGAAGAATAATAGTAATCCAAGTAATCTCCAGGGAGTTACATGAGATCTATATTTAAACAAAAAAAGGCTAAATTTGGCTTTTAGATCTTAAGTGAAGGTATCTTCACAAGAAACTGCTAAGAGACAGATGCAGTTTCCCCAGAGATGCTTTAGAAGGATAAACTGCAGTCAGCGAGTAACGTGCTATAAACCCTCTGCAGGTTGAAATTGCTATACCTCCACTGATTTCACAGGCATTTCTTAACAGCATAAAAATGACCTAAACCACTGCTTGTCTAGAATTCTTTCTTGATCAGGATTTCTACTCCATATGAGATAACCAAAAGTCAGTGAGGTTAAGAGATGCTTCTGAACAGTCCCTGTTACTCCACTTTCCCATGTCATCATTTGGTGTTTAACTTGTTGGTATGAGGGCTGTTCCCTGCTGCTCCATCGTGCCCAGCATATCTGGGATTGCTTCTAATGGATATTGCTCCCTTCTTTACTCCCCTCTCCAGGTCTTCCATGATAACTACATACTCTACGTGTTTGCACCTAATCGTGAGAGCCGGCAGAGATGGGTCTTTACACTGAAGGAAGGTAATAAAACCCCTGTGCTCATCTAATGTTGAAGTTACTTATCCCAGACCAGTTTTTTCACAAACTGTAGTGCAGAGAAAATATGCAAGAAGGGTCAATGTCTTAGATTCAAGCGATAACGGGGAATGAGGTTATAACATCAATTTGCTCGTGTTTTGCAGCAGCAGGAGAAAATGTGGCTATGGAATGCTTTATTTGCCTCTTTCTAGGATAAACTGTTAGTATGTTACTGTAATTTGAGGTTTCTTACTCAGGAAGAGATGAGGGGTTTTCTATGGCTATTTTTTAAAGAAATTAATCTTTTCTGCATAGAAGATTTTTCAGCTCTTACTAATAGATCTTTTGTTTAGATGACAACCTTCTTAGAGAATCATGATTATTAAGAAACATTTTTGCACGTAGTTTTCATTTCCTGTTCACCTCCTGAATTGTGCTGTGTTCTGCTGAACTGATGCTGAACTCAAGGCACCATAACTAACCACCACAGGCAGAAACGAAGCCTAATATTTGACATAAGGGAAGTGTTACTTGGTTACATGAAAACTGCACCAAGCTTCTGACATAGCTTTTTCCTGCTTTATAACACAAGCTGCTGTATTGTTCACTCTGAAAACATTGCATCTCATGGAGATATTATTAAGTTCACGCACTTACTCTTTCAACTGGTTATTCCCCTTCTGGACAGCACTTGCTCCAAGCTTCTGCCTTATCACCTCTTCTTACTCAACATTTTGAGACTGTCCCATCCCTTGGACAATTTAAATAGTCTCTTGAAACAAGTCAGCAGAAATGTTATGTCCTTATTAGGAAATTTATTAGTACAGATGGAGAGCCTGAGCCTCAAACGGAGGGACCTTAAATCACTCATGCAGACATTCGAGACTGTTATTTACACGTGCAAAAAATGGTTAATGGTGGTGAATGCCAGTTTGTACAGCTCCTTGACCTCCTGACATCAGGCCAAAGTAGAAGTGTCTGTGCCCTACATCTATAGATACTGTAGAGATGTAGTCTCTCATGGGAATCATCAGTATATGGACTTCCAGGTTTTATTTCCTTTTATGAGACCTTCCTTCTGTGGTTTTGGTGTTTATCAGTTTAAAGAGAGTGCCGCTTTGGTAGGATTCTGATCTACCGCAGTAGAGAGGTATAGGCTCCATCAGCAGCAGGAAGGATATTTCTCCACATCAATGGTGGCATTCACTCCTTTTGGGAAAAAGAAAAACATTAATGGAGGAGGCTGATATATAGTAATAACTTAAAGCTTGGTTTGACAAGAAGAAGCTTCTTTTGAGTGCAGATTATTTCCATTCAATTCTAGATGTCTTTCAGAGCTGATGCGAATGCAAATAAATTAATTTTCCCCCTCTTTTTTCTTCTCCTTTTTTCATCCCCCAACATTTTCCAGAAATCATAAACAACAACAGTTTGGTTTCAAAGTGTCATCCAGATTTCTGGATAGATGGCAAGTGGCGATGCTGCGCTCAGACAGAGAAGATGGCAGTTGGCTGTGTGGAGTATGATCCTACCAAAAATGGTATGGGACTTGCTAAGACCATCCCAGCTTTGAAAATATTTATTCCTAGCAAAAGTAAAGAATTGAATCTGTCTTGTACAGAACATCAAAGAATATCATGTTACATTTCCATCAAGAGGCATGTTGCTGGCTTCTTGGGATATTATGGTTTATCTTTAACTGTATATGGCATTCTTTGCTTTGAATTAATCTTTTCCTCTGTATGGTGCTTGGGGCTGTCTTTGGAGTCAGATGGAGAACTAAGAATTTAATCAGCTGTGCTCAATCAATAAGCCATAACAAGAACTTCCTTGAGATATACTCATTCAAGCCTGTGTGTCCTATTTTGTCCTAACCACATTTCCTCTGTGGTTTCAATGGCCAAGCGTAATCTTTACGTTGTCTCCTGAGAAACCATATAAGCAGTCAATCATTCTCAACCCAAGACACTGTAACCTTGTATCTGGGGGATTCCTTAAGTAACCTGTACCCCAGTTTCAAGCCCATCCTGTGTGGCTGAGTCACTGTATAGGAGCACACTGTTGGCATGACTTGCTCCAAAAGGCCAAGACTTGCTATCTACTGGGTTTGTATCACCTTTATCAGTTCATTACCTTGACATTTTCTCCCCTGGTTTTGTTCAGATCTACTTCAAATTACCCTTCTTGATTTCCTTTCAGCCTCAAAGAAGCCTCTTCCTCCCACTCCTGAAGATAACTGGGTGAGTGCAGTGAGGCACATGAAGCTGTCCTTGGTGTCCTGTCCTGTGTGTTTAACTAGAAGTGGTGAATATACCCTCATAAAGGTCCACTGCAGTGCAGTGACCTGAAGTATCATCTGTGATAACATTCCCTGGGCTTTTCTCTTGCCTTTTCCATATATTTTCATAACCTAGAAATCATCAGCATCCCACTAGAGTTAGGTTCATTCCTACAAAGACAGCCTAGTTTCACAAATAACTTTCCAATGGTAACTGAAGCTTCAATTTTTTTGTTCTTCAATCTATAGACAGGGAAGCTGGGGAAGTAGGAGGGATATGAGAAAAGCTGCTGTGATGGGAAACGGAGAAGTGATTTTCCAAATGCACTTGTGGATGGGACAAAATGTCATCAGCTTATTTAATAAGAAAGAGAAAAGGCAGAAGCAGGGCATGAGAAAAGGGCTGGAGGGCAGCAGAGCATGCGACAGTCCTCCTCTAGAGAGGCCATGGAGATTTTATCACTGGAGGTTTCTAAGAGGAATCTCTGAATAATAGGTCAGACAGAGGTAAACCTGCCCTAAGAAGGCATAAATACCTATTTTCTGTGCAACTGAAACTTTTGTATGAAATGAATTGTTTGAATGTGCTAAAAATTCTCACGGTGCCACCATACCCCACTAGACACCCTGGGGTGCTTTCCCAGCTCTGAACCCAGAGAACACCAGTGCCTCCAGGGATATATCATTTTAAAGAATATGCCATTGGGTTTTATGACTATGAATATGATGAGCCTTTTGCCTAATTTGTGCAGAAATTGTTGCTGGACCCAAAGGAAGCCTTAGTCATGGCCATATATGACTATGAAGCCCAGAATCCGCAGGAGCTGACATTACAATGTGATGAGGAATATTATGTGATTGACAGTTCTGAGGAACATTGGTGGCTGATTCAAGATAAGAATGGGTAAGTCCCTTTTCAACAGCCAGTTTACAAACCCTTTCTAAATCCCGTTTGTTCTTCCATTAACATATATGCTGCCCTCTTGTATAACTTGTGAAAGTTACCCTCTGATATACAGGCAAAAAGCAACGGAAGGTTATTTACTTTCTTCCCTTTGATGTTGCTTGTATTCAGGCAGCTGAAGAAAAGGATCTGAATGTTACCTAAAATAAAAGTCCTTAGCTCAGGCTGATATTTGCTGTCGTATACGTGGGGGGAAAAACAGTGAAAAATGTGAAACTCTGCAAGTTTAGGGGTGCAATCAGTTGTTTCCTTCTCCAGTAACCCTACTAAATACATAGCAATCAGCACTTCTGTCATGCAAAGAGCAGGCAAATCTTTCAGGGCTGACTCCTACAGATGCAGAGAAAATCCTGTCTGTCTGGCACACTCACACCATGTCGCATTTCAACAGGCATGAAGGCTACGTGCCAAGTAGCTACCTGGTGGAAAAATCACCCGAGAATCTGCAAATATATGAGTAAGTCGTGCCTGTGTTTGTCTTGTGTCTCCAAGTGCCCTGGATTTGTTCTACAAGCCTCAAACATCCCTACCCCACATAATGTGTCGCCGCTCATGCTGGGGACACTGAATTCAGATGCTTTTCAGCAGAAATTTTACTAGCCTGGAAACGCTAACTAGGAGTCTTTTGATGTTTTCAGATGGTACAATAAGAACATCAGCAGAAGCAAAGCAGAAACACTTCTCAAGGATGAGGTAAACCAGTGTTACACGCGGGGTGGATGGGCAATAATAATTAATTAATGACAAATGAGGAGAAGCCTGTGAGGGTTGCTTTGTGTAAGAGAGAGCTGGACCCTGGGTTCCTGCTGTGTTGTTGTCCTTGGCTGTTCTTAGTGTGTGATGCAAGATAAAGGATCACTTGCAGCCTCCCCCTTACCTCCATGGTAGCTGAGTGTGGGCAGAGAGCCATGCCATCCTTCTTTGGTTAAACACACCCAATAACCGAGGCTGGTGGAAAACACTCTTTTGGAACACTGCATCGACTGAAAACTGATTTTAGCTCATCTTTTCTGCCTCTGCAGGAGGCCTGTGGATGCCAGTAGTTCTCTGAAAATCTAACCAACCTCATGCTGAAATGTTTAGGGTGAAAGCCAAGGTTTTTTTAGTTCTCTCTGTGTGTGTGCATGTAAGCATCTTTCATTTTTCAGCTGAGACTGTTTTCCAGTGAAGACTGTAGTGAAAATAGAAAGAATAAACTTCTTGTTCAAATTTTCCACACAAACATACCGCTAGTTTCAAAATCACCTCTACTGTGATTAGTTAGTAGTGTTAGTGATCTACTAACAGGAGACACAAATAAAGTCTTGTTTCTTGCAATGATAGTATTTTATGCAAATAAAAGCATTTTTATCTGGTTTTACATATTATTTTAGTTCTTGTAACTCCTACAGGATGTGTCCACGCATGGTTTAGTGATCTTATTTTTCCTTTTGGTCCTACCAGCACAACTTCTCCATGGCAGCCCCCTTCACCTGGCTGCAGTGGCTTCTGGTTCAAAACCTTGCAGCCCCCACAGCTTCCCCCCAAAACTGGCCAAATTCACGAGTGATCTTTGGCCAGTCTTGCTGTTAAGTGAGACAGAAGGGCAAGAAGAGAGTTTCAAGAATCTCAGGCAGGATGCTGTCTTCAATACTTGCCTATCTGTGCAAGCAACCCCACACTGCCAGGGAGATGAGTCCTAAAGCTTGCACTGTGCATGATAAAGATGCTTTTTAGAGCTTCCCTGGGCTAGATATTCTATAGTGCAGGTATGGTAGATATTGCATTGAAGAGATAACCCTGGAAAGTGTATAGCTCATTGGGCTGATCCCACGTGGTCAGAGCTGCACGCTGGGAGTCAGCAGTTCATATGCAGGGGATGCAGTAGCAGTCTTAGCCTCTGTGTTCTCATGGAGCTGAATCAGGTGGGAAGGAGGACAGGGCAGGGTGCACTTGGTGGATTAGGTTTGCGTCAAGCATTGTGGGTGGGTAGAGAACATATAAAACAGAGGAAATCTACCATGTGAAGCAAAGAAGGGGACGAAACAATCAAGCACTTGGGATGCCAGATGAAAAGCATCTTTATCTGCAAACAGAAGAAAAATGTGTTTTTTGTTATGAATGTGTAGATCAGCACAGCATATTGCATCCAAACTGTTACGCTAAATCTTCTCCTCTGCCATCTGATCCATTAGTGCCCGGCCCTGCAGGATCATGGCCTAGGATACATTTTAGCATTCAGATGAGTAGAAAACAATTAGAAAGGAAAATTGTCCTGTGAGTGCCAGGGTGGAGGAAGCCTCCTTTCGTACACATTGCTGTTTAGATACAGGATGACTGGAGTACCTGTGAAAGGCAGGATCTTCTCCAAGCTTTTCCAATTTGTGATACATTGGCAAATTATCTTTCATACATTCCCATATGGATTTTCTGGTGTTTCATAAATTGTATGCTCATTCTGTAGCTGCTCTCTCAATGGAGAGCACTAAAGGGGCTGGCCTTTCCACTTGGCTGCACATTTCATTGAACTTGTGTGACATTACTGTCACCAGTGTTCTGTCAGATGGAAAGGAGCCAATGGGTCCAACATTTCTAGAGGAGAGGCTTGGAGGGACAGAGGCACACACTCGTGTACCTATACCCACATATACACAGCACAAGTGCTCACGTCTCATTTCCTCAGGAAACTGAGCTAAAAATACATAGCACCCAAAAGAGATCAGCTTGGGTGTACCTGCAGGCTCTGGGCAGCCATCAGAGCTGCGCATGGGACAGACCAAGCTCTGTCAGCTGGCTGATGGCTCCTTTTTTCGCTACATGTTTAGCACATCCTCGTGACTGAGCAATAAGGAGGGTTGAAACGAGCAGAGCTTTGTCCCCAGACCGCTTCTCTTTTGTTCCCATTATGTCTCTAACCAATTTTTTCTCCTTTGCTCCTGTTGCAGGGAAGGGAAGGTGCCTTCATGGTCAGAGATTCCAGGCAGCCTGGCATGTACACAGTCTCTGTTTTCACCAAAGCGTTAAGGTACAGCTGAGCTCAGCAGCTTTTCGCATCAATTACATCAATGAAATGGCTTCTATGACAGTGTAATCTCTGTTTTGGCATTATAAAGAGAGAGCAGAAGGCTCACGAAAATTATAGAGGAAAATGCTTCCAAAAAAGGCAGAAAAGTTAGCTGCCATTCACAAAGGGTATTAAAGGCTCCACTTCTCCCTGCATCTAACTATATGCCTATAAATAGTGTCTTAGACATCACTGGGGCTGTAATTTTAGTGGAATTTTCTCCCCAGATTAAGTGTTGGTAGATCAACATGGGACTCATCTAGACTCATCAGAGGTTCCTAATACAAGACTAGTGAAAGGGTTTCAGTGATGGGGCAGGAAGTTTTGCTTCAGAAAGAAGAGGTAGAGAAACTTTGTACTCAACCTGCCTTATCAGGAAACCTCAGCCTTTCTAGAGATGAGACCATCTATGAGTGAGAGGGAGAACATGCAAGCACAGAGCTTTCATTAGCAATTGCAACTCACTCCTTGCTCCTCTCCCATTCGTTCTGCATAGGGAAGGTTCTACCCTTTGCTCATTTGCTCCTCTTCCATTTATACCCCAGATTCCTGTCTTTTTGCTGCAGCCTAGTTTTCCTCAAAGAAAACCTTCTCTTTTTCAGCACGGATAACAATCCCGTTATAAAGCATTATCACATCAATGAGACAACTGACGTTCCCAAGCGATATTACTTGGCAGAAAAGCATGTGTTTGACTGCATCCCTGAACTCATCAACTATCACCAGCACAATGCGGGAGGTGAGTGAAGGCTGATGCTGAGCAGGGAAGCTGCTGTTTTACCATGCAGCCAGGTGACTGTTTTGAGTGAAGGAAGACTCCCAAGCCCCCTGTCCTTACAATGAAATATTAAATGGCATCACCTTTTCTTCCACTTATCCTGGCACTCAGATGGTGGGAGAATGACCATCTAAGGCCAGCTTCCAGCATTACATCTTCATTCTGGTAATATCCTTCTAAGGCTGACTATGACCAACACAAATGTTGTAATGACATACTATAGAGAGCCCTTTCATTCCTGGGAGCCACTGGGGATGCATCACCACTGTCAGAGCAAGCTACCTGGTTGTGTTACACTTGCAGGCCCTTCTTGCCCAGGAGGTGATGTATCCCTGGGCCTTGATTTAAAACAAAATTAGGGGCATGGCCATGATCCATAGCCAGACATGGGAGTTACCAAAGACTCCCATCCCTACAGCCCAGGAGTACCAAGGGGAAATTCTGGGCTCCAAAAATACCCTACAAATAAAAGGTGTAATTTTGAATTTCGTCAGAGTTAATAGAGACTCACAGCTCACATTTGCTGACAGAGTGAAAATGGGAAATTAGCTGAAACTGCTCAGAATTGGCTTCCTTCTAGCAGGCAGGAAATCATAGTCTGAATAGAGGTTTAGCTGCCCTCAAGTGGAGCTGAGAACTCAGTACAATAAATCTGCTTCCAGTATCCGGGCTGCCTCCCGGGGTAGTGACAGCCACGCTTCCCATGACTGTGACAATAACTGGAACCCACCTTTTCCTCTGTTACCCAGGTCTTGTCACTCGTTTGCGGTATGCAGTCTCTTCTTGGAGGAAAAAGGCCCCAATCACTGCAGGGCTGAGCTATGGTATGGTACTCTCACGACTATATGGGAATCACACTCTTCACTGGTTAGCTGGGTGGTCCTGAATATCCCCATGGATATTGATGAATATTCATGTGACTACCACCACAATAAATAGCTTTCCTCAGACCTTTACACTGCACTATTCACTAGATTATCACCTTTGTTATTACCCTTGATAACTGAAAGAACTGATCATGCAGTGCCTTGAGGGAGGTGATGAGAACCCCAGAGTCTCAATGAAATCAACATTAAATACTAAATGAATGCTGAATGGAGGTGATGGGAGTAGGAGCACAGCATAACTCGATGGAAGCTGAGTCCCTCCTGAAAGATGCCTCCATTTGCACATTGCTGTCTCCAAGAATTTTGCTGGTATCCTCTTTATTGTAACTTTGAGACATAAAAGAAATTCAAAACCATGTTATGCTCAGTAGTGCACATACGCATGGTAGAAACAATCCTCCCTGAAGAACTGGATAGACAAGACAAATGGGAGAAAAAGGGGAATGTTTTTCTTCCTACTCTTAAACATGACCTGCAGCACAAACTAGTCAAATGAGTTACCAAAGGTCAGGCAGACAGTTTGAAGAAGAGCCAGAAAGTCTCACTTCAAGTCCTGTCTCAATGTTTAACTCATAAAAGCTTTGTTTAACATTTTACTGGTAGATCCTTACTCTTTGTTCCTTACAATCAACAGGAAAATTCATCATTAACCCCTCTGAGCTCACCTGTGTACAGGAAATTGGCAGTGGTCAGTTTGGTGTGGTTTACCTTGGCTACTTGATGGAGAGGACGAAAGTAGCCATCAAGACCATTCGTGAAGGAGCAATGTCCGAAGAGGATTTCATTGAGGAAGCTAAAGTCTTGATGTAAGTAGTAGATTCACCAAGAAAATCAGACCCTGAAGGATTCATAAAACTGAAACAAAGTGTTGTGATGTTAGGAATATGAATGGGGAAATTAAACTTGGATTATCTAGTATGTATCTAAATAATATAGAAAGAGACTAGTGAGCTCTGGTGATTGCAAAGAAAGGCAATTCAAAGTGTAGGTGAATTAGTGTCCTTCTAAATCTACCATTGTTCAGAATGGTCTTCCAGATCTCTGCTGTTCTAGAGGGCAAGAATAATTGATGATGTGTTTTGGAGAGCAAAGTGGTTTTTGTCAAAAATAGTTAGATGGAGAAATCTCTTAAAATTTGGGGGAAATTTTACTGAAAAACTCAGCTGCAAATTTGATATTTTGCTTTGCACAACTGAAAGTGTTTCTCTTTGAATTTATTGACTTTGTTCCCTCCCTTCAAAAACAGATGGAAATTGATTTTGGTTTTGTTTGACTGGATGATTTTCCATGCAGAAAAGTCTTTTGTCGACCATTACCATTAAAAGGGGATGATACTTAGTGCTATTTGACATTAGACTTTGTCTACACATTTTCTTCATTCTGCTTAGTAGCTGGCCTTTGCAGAGAGAGGGTTGCAGCAGGGTGATATAGGAGGCTGAATATAACGCACTTGCTGTAAGGATAGAAGGCACTGAGCCTGTTTCAGCTTCTTTTCCACCTTCCTTCCCTATCCCACAGGAAACTGTCTCACCCCAAGCTAGTCCAGCTTTATGGCGTGTGCTTTGAGAACACCCCCATATGCCTGGTGTTTGAGTTCATGGAGAATGGCTGCTTGTCCGACTACCTCAGGAGCCAGCGGGGCAGTTTTTCAAAGGAAACCCTCCTGGGGATGTGCCAAGATGTGTGTGAGGGAATGGCTTATCTGGAGCAAAACTCTGTCATCCACAGAGACCTCGTATGTTGGTCCCACATAGACTTTTTCTCTGCTTCAGCTGAATGTTTCCCTGTGCTTTCTCCCTTCCTTAATATCAGCTTTCACACTCCTGCTGCCTATCGGTTGATAGGAGATGCAGCATCTCCCCTTATTGCTGAAGCAGCACCAATACTCTAGGTAAAAAACCCATCCCCTGGAGCGCTGATTATCCATTTCCCTTAACTCCGTTTGGGAGAGAAGAAACAAGCAAAGATGCCAAAAAGGCCTGTTCGAACATATATATAAACATGCATTGCTGATAAAATGCTTTTAATTACATGGTATTCAATCAAGCTGCATCAGCCACTGCTACTGTTTTGTTAAGGGAGCAAGGACTGAGTAGCTGTGGATATTTTAGGGTCCTTCTCTGCTCTTTCTGGGCAACAAAGGCCAGCAAGTCAGACTGATGTTTTTCTGGCAACGGGAACATGCTGGCCATAAAATGTACTCAAAGCCTAAGAACCTCAAGTTTTTGCTCTCTTTGGTGCGATATCACTTTGAGTCTCCTTTCTTTAAGCACTATCTGCCCTGCCAGGATGAAAGCATCAGTGGTTGTGAGTCTTTCAGCTCTGACCTTCTGCCTTTGCACCTTTTCCTGCAGGCCGCTAGGAACTGCCTGGTGGGAGAATCCCATGTGGTCAAAGTATCTGACTTTGGGATGTCGAGGTAATGATGCCAAGGCTGCACATGTTCCCTGCAGGGCTGTCATGGGATGAGGGGGGTTACTCAGCATGCTCCCTTCGTTTCCTTTTCCAGGGTTGTCCTTGATGATCAATATACCAGCTCCACGGGTACCAAGTTCCCAGTCAAGTGGTCTGCTCCAGAGGTTTTCTCCTACAGCAACTATAGCACCAAATCTGATGTTTGGTCATTTGGTAAGAACCTCTTGTCAGAATGGAAAAAAAATCAGCAAATGCCAGCTCAGAAAACCATGGGGCTCAGTCCTCAAGCAAACTCTCCTAAACACTACATCATCCGGGCTCCCAGGGTGTTTTGCCTGAATAATGGCTTAGGAAAGCACACCTAAATCATTTAAGTGAAAGAAAGAATCATAAACTTCATACGTAATTTGGAACACTGCAAATACTGCCAAGTTAATGTATTGTATTTGTGCAATGCTATGTAATACCAAATAATGAACTCTATTTCATGCTGATAATAGCATAAGTGTCCAAGAACAGGTTGGAGAGTCACTGACAAGATTATATAAGGAAAGGAAAGTGATTTAAGCATTCGATCTCTCTGCGTGTCAGTCCTGGGCACTCATACTTCACTCAAACCCTCTCCCTTTCCAAGTTTGCTCTGCTGACTCCATTTGCTTTACGCCGATCTGACAATATTATTTCACTGTTCACATTTTCTCACCTCATTTCCTGCTCCCCAATGCATTGTTTTATGATTTGCATCTGTTCTTTGGTCTCCCTTCTGGACCCTCAGAGATAAGAAAACCGTTGCATATTTTTTTTTCCCCAAAGCCATTGGCACTGGAGATAACAAAGACTATCTCCTGGCCTGTTGATCTGGCACACTGATGTGTCTGGCCCCTCTCCAGCTAGCATGCAAATTGTGGTACTGCAGAATGAATCGGCACAGTGTGCTGTGCACAGCACACAGTCAATGGGGTGCCACTCAGCTCCGGGCCTAGCAGTAAATAATGCAGGATTATAACCTTTGCTAGTCTGTGCTTGTGAATTCTGTGCTTCCCTCTCGCCTTGCTGTCTTCTGCTGGGGTTGAAGTTCTGCATTCCAGTGGTGGATTATGAGCAGCACAGTGAGAGCTGGGTGCTCAGCCCCACGCAACCGCCCTCACTAACCCAACCCTGAGATGCTTTAGAGCACCATCCCTCTTTCCATGTGCCCTGGCATGTGGAAGAGGCTGTCAGCACTCACCATGTAATAACAAGGAACAACATTTGCCAGTGGAACTATCCCTGACACCTCAAAGCAAAGTGGCAGTAGCACGGGGAGAGATGCTACTTCAGTAAGAATGTTCTTTTGCTTCACAGATTGGAAGCTGACCCGTACACTGAGAGCCAGGTGCTTCCAAAAAGGATGCTCAGTTTGATTTACAGTCAAGCCAAGTGAGGTGAAGTTGGCTCACTCCAGTTTCAGGGCTGAATGAAATACTGGCGAGCTTTGCTTGTGTTGGTCAGTCCTTCTTTGTGAAAGGTGCAGCCAGCAGTGTTGTACATCTGTCAGACTTGTTATCTCCCCATCCAGTGGGGTTTGCATAAGAGGATTCCTCTCTCATGTCATGGTCTCATGACTCTGAGAAGCTTTCTGCTCCGCTACTCTGCAGCCCATTCATCTCTTCTGCCAGGCCTGAAATCCTGCTGTGCCCAGGAGAACAAAATGCGTGTGAGAAATCCCAGTGCAGGAACCTGCACACTGCGGGAGTACAACTGCTCTGCTTATTCTTCAGTAGAGCCAGTATCATTGGTGAGGAGCTGTAATCTCTATGCATCTTCCTATTTGAAGAATTCAAAGCTGGAAAGCAGGCAGTATTTAGCAAAGTTGACTGACAACTGTATTTCAGATCAGTCTATCTGTCTGTCTCCCTTTTCCAGTACAATGTGAACACAGTTTACCAAGTCAGTCACATTAGGTGAGCAAAGAAATTAAACCTAATAATAACAGAGATGCCTTCTAGTCACTTCATTTGCAGGGCCTCTCTGATCTGGTAGCCAGCTGCAAGGTATTCCACAGCCTTTTTGTCTTTCACTGCCTCTTGTCCACCCGACTAGAGAAGCATGAGTTTCTGTACTGCTCCGAATAGTAATCATAGGAAAACATTTGACTGTTTAGGAAAAATGCCACAATCCTTCAAAATTCCACTGTCATTCCATGTGAATTCATTTCAGGGAATCACACCATCTTTTGTAGGTGAGGAGTTCCCAGTACTGAGGCTGAGCTGACTAACAGAAATAGAGCCATTCATACTGCTTTCTTGCTCTGGAGTCTCACCAAAATACAAGCAGTTGCTGATGTAGGACACACTGCTGTTAGGAACATCAGTGACATGTCTCTTGTATGTGATTAACTGGAAGTAAAAATAGATAAACTGAATCAATGACAAAAAGCAGGTTCTCTTACCCAGATTACACATCTGGATGGAGTACATGCACAACCATTCCCTCCTTCTAACAGTTTGGGGGAAGACATACAACACTGCTTTTCTTTCTGACACAACACACTTACACTTCATCTGACTCATGGGGAAAGACCCTGTCCTGCTAGACTATCATGAAGTAGGATGCAGAGAAGTCACACTTGCAGTGATCAAATGGATACTTCCACATGGTCCAGTGCCCAGCAGAGATCCTAGCTGGCATCCTCAAACTGTACAGCTATTTGGGCCTGATTGTTCAGATGTGATAATCTGAGTGAAAATACTTTTCCAAGTAACGGACAGCAGTGCCAAGCTGCAGAGAGCAGCAGGTGGAAGGATTTTATCTGCTGCTTTGTGATTTTTCTCATTTGTTTGCTTTAGGAGTGCTGATGTGGGAGGTCTTCAGTGAAGGTAAAATCCCCTATGAGAATCGCACCAATGGAGAAGTGGTGGAAGAAATCAACGCAGGATTTCGGCTCTACAAACCCAAGCTGGCCTCCAAGGCAATTTATGAGGTCATGAGCCACTGCTGGAGGATGGTTAGTATTGTAATGGGAGAGCCCTAGTTCCCAAAGACAAAAGCTCTCTTCCCCTTGTCTTTCTGGAGGAGAGAAAGGTATACACTTCACTACTAAAACAAGACAAAATCCTGGAGCTGAAGCACTCTGTAGCTTTCATCTGCTTTGACAAGCAGACTCCAGGCTCTTTGCCTTTCATTTAAGCTGCTGTTTCTATAGAGTGTATTCACTGAGAAGCCTATGTAAGGCACCTAACTCAATTCAACAGTTTGCTTCCTAAGAAAGCTGCAAATCTGTGGGGCTGAGTTTTAATAGTGATGGTAAAAATGACAGCCAACCACTACAAGGTGCTTAGTGTCCACTGGGCAAACTCACTGCTAGTAGCAATGAAACACTGCAGAGAAGGAAGCTCATTCTTCTGCTGGCATTTTCTCTGTAACAATAGCTTGTACTTTTGTTAATACTCAGTTTCCAGTTTTCCTTCCTAATCTTGCCATTCCTCACAAGCTGACATTAATGTTCTCCCACTCTCTTCTCTCCCCTGCTCAGAGGAAAGATGACCGGCCATCCTTTTCTATTCTGCTGTACCAGCTGAGTGAAATCTCTGAATTGGATCTGTAATCATGGCACCAGCTGCTAATTGAAGCTAAAAGAGTCCTGAGAGGGCAGATGGTTGGATTTTCCCCACACAAAGCATTAACAGGAATCCTCTCACCATAGATACTTGCCATATGCCTGGGGAGAAGGAGAGGGCAGAGGCTGGTACTTCCAGACAGACAAGATATCCCCAGGTCTTCCAGAGCCTAGACAGACACAGGCTTTGGTTTGGCCAAGAATGTGGTTTGCATCTTATAGGCAGAAGCAACAATTGGGCAGAGTCCTGAACCACACAATCCAGCAAGTGTTTTTGTCCTGAAGATACAGCCTCAAAACTAAGAGATCTGACATTGCTATTCCAGTTCTGTGAACTCCCAAATGAAGGTCTTCCCTGGGGAGAAAAACCTTGTTTTTAACTGAGGAGGAACACTTAGACATTTCCATGGCTCTCTAATCCAGAGTGGGCTGGACCTGAAAGCTCTGAACAGGAATAAGGCTGGGACACATGTGAACAGGCTGGACTGCATTTCTGATGCTGATATTCAAGGTGGTTTTACATGATTTTCTCTGAAACTGTGGCATAACAGGAACAGGATTCTGGTACCTGTTAAACTGAAGAGGTATCTGTGTGTACATGTGAGTGTTTAAGGAAGGAGTTGAAAAAGCCTTGAAGTTCTCTCAAATTGCATTGTATAGAGAATGGGAAAATTGGACTTTCTTCAGTCTTTCTACATCAGGAGATAAATACATGATCTCCATGTAATTTGTTTGAACTGAGTGTGGAGGCCTGAGCAGTGCAGAGTTCTATGTGTTTCTAGTCCAATGACGAGACAGGATCCCAGGATCTGATTATCTGTGAAAGGTCTAGGAACCTACTCCTCAACTGGTGTGTTGGGAAGGAAGGAGCCAGAGGGCTTGGAAGGGTAGCCACAAGGAGAAAGCATGCAGAGTATGTCCTCAGTTCACCAGTGATAATGAGTTTTCTCATACTTCAAAGAGTAACTGAATCATCACAAGTAAAGACTTTTCCATCTCTTCTGTGAACAGAGACTGATCAAAGAAATAGTCATATGCAAATTGACTGACTGGGTACGTACTCCACGAGGAGTTCCACGTTATGTGGTGACGGAAAAGAAGGTATAAACAATATCCATCCCCTCGTATTTCAGTCAAAATCTATGTTTTCACCACAAGACGGGCAGTGATTTGACATAACTGACCTGAAAGCCCAAAGCGTGGGTGCTGGTGTCCAGCAGAATTTGTAAGTAAGATCAGGACTCTCTGCTAAGCATTAACAATAACTAGAGAAGTCAAGAGGTCTCACGGATGTTCATATATGCAGTGTGTATTTTTGATGCTTCTCTGTTTGTGCAGGTAAGAATATGAGTAAACCTTATGTGACAGAAGTTTGCAAAAACTCTGAGGTGCAAACTTCCATGTCAGTACCGAAGCCAGGTTCAAATGTTTGCCAACAAAAATGGAACAAGGAAATAATGTAATCCCATGACCTCACATATCCTGTGTCAAACTATTTCTTTGTAGAAGGAGGCTTCGTTTTTGGTATTTTTCGGACCCATGGTTTTAGGGTAGCTTTTAGAAGCCAGAATATCTTCTGAGGTATATAGATATGGGGAAGGCATTAGTCCCTGCCATATACATCTTCCCACTTTGCTTTGGTTCCACATCATTGTCTTTGGTTTACTCCTACAAATAGCATGCAGAACGACTCTCCCAGGCAAGGAGAATATTAACATTCAGACCAGAGGTTGTCAATCCTAAATGCAGGATCAGAGTTCTACCTTCAAATCAGGATTGCTGCCAAAACATCTTGGTAGTCCGGACCAGTATGTGGAATGTGAGCATCCAGAAGCAGATTTTGAATTTAAGTGGATTTAAGCTAAGTTTCTGTTTGTCCTTCTCATCCTTTGGTCAGAGTCAGCCTGTTGTCCCATTCTGGTGGTGCTAAATTCAGCGTTTATCCAGTGAAGTTTTCAGTAGCCTTACCCATGTTAAACTGCACATCCACAGCTAAATTTGAGGACAACTGGCCATAACCCTATTTTCTTCCCTTCTCAATCACACTTACACAATCAGTACAACCACAGGATACTCTGAAATGATTATTCCCTGCCCACAGGCACCTGGTGCAGAGGTAACTGCAAGCTCACAAAGTTAAGCTTCTGGCTTGCTGCCCCCCTCCATCCTTGGAGGAACCAGGGGTCTGTTAAGCTTGAGGAGGTTGCTATTAAGTAGCAGCAATATTGCTCCACTGGGTAATGTTTCTGAGATTATATTTATATTTGGATGAAATAAGTGTAATATTTATTAGTTAGTGTGTTGCACAAAATAATACTGTGATTTTTATGTTCAGTTTCCTTCTGCGGTATTTCTATGTACACAATACATATTTTTACAAACAATAAAATTGCTAAGTCCCAATTGTGCCTATATAACTATAACAGCAAAAATGCAAAATCCATCCTCATGCACTTTATAATCACACAGCTTGCTCGTCCTCCAAATCCTCCCCACCAAGAAGCAAACAAGCATCTTCTGGCTTTCTGAAATATCTCTCAGAACTACGTCGGTGTTCTGGGGTTAGATTATGTGCTGGGTTTATGGGGGTAGGAAGTATCCAGAATCTCTGCAAATTGGGTAATTTAATACATGGACACATTTAGTAAATTAGATTTTTATAGATTGTTAAGTCTAAACATCCATTGTGGTGCTTTTAAATTCTCTTAATCTTCTCAAAATGGGGGTAGTAATATTTTAATGCTGCCAAAGGTTCGTTAGAGGGGACTTCACGAATCTCAAAAGGACAGTGCTGTAAGGTGATAGCTGCCTGGTATTAATACACTGTAACACAGTCTTCTCCCACCATAGCCCTTCCTATGGCAAGTTTAGACCTGTGCCCTTCATGTGGCTTAACTAGATATGTTCCCCACAAAATAGAGGTGTGAATATCAGTCTCCTGCT
>NW_009943814.1:38160-40144 GCF_000696875.1 Nestor notabilis
CTCCTCTGAACACCCCTTCCCAGTCTCCTTGAAATATCTGCAATGTGCTGAATGTTTAAACCATTCCCCCTTCACCAGCTCGACCCTCTTTGCTTGGCTGCATTTCAGACAGGTCGGAGCTTGTGCTTGTCCCTGCTTGGTGGTGAGTGTGTGGCTCTGCCCATGTTGCACATTTGGCAGAGCCAAACATCCCCTGCCTGCTGCCATGGTGGCCAGGCACTGGCACAGCCAGGCTGGCCTTCCAGCTAAGAAAAGGCAGTCAGCAACCTCATCCAGAAAGAGCAGCTGATGCTTCTCAGTGGAGACCAGGGCAATGTTAGCCATGAAAAGCTTTTTCCTGGGAGTGTGTTTGTCACTCCAGGGAAGTGAGGGTTGTTGTAAGGTTAATTACAAAGATATAATTGTTCAGGTGTGGGTTAAAGAATAATTACCTAAAACCAGGCCTGAAAAGAATCTAGAATTTCCCAAAACATTTTTTAATGAACACATTTCTATGTGATGGATGTGTTTCTATGTGACGTTTGGCTTTGTCCTCTCCAAACACTGCACTTGTCAGCGCAGCAGGACTCAGGTGAATGGCTCTGCTAAATCTCACTTGGCAGCCACTTCAGATTTGTGTGTATTCTTCTGTTCAGCTCACCCCACCCCACATAACAACTGAGGCACACACTCCTGCATCTGTAGCTGCATGGGGCCTGCTGTCACTGCCGTTCTTCCCAGCCTGCAGAGAGCTGCACATCAAACACAAAGCAGCTCATTCTATTATTGTACAATCTAAGACAACACAGAGTAGAAAATTAATATCACAACACCCATGGAATTCCCATCACCCTGAGCACGGCTGATAATGGGAGCAGATTAAACTGTGCAAAAATATAGTCCACGGCAGTTTTAACTGCCACAGTTTTCTTGGACTGACCTTATTTCACCCACGGCCTCAGAGCAGTATTAGCTGTTAAATCTGTTGGATCTGCACTAGCAGTGCTCACTTACTGAATTTTTCTGACAAGTAATACATAGTAAAAAGAGGAATGATGGCTATAAAATGTTCCAGTCAAAGGTGAGAGAAGAAATGCTATGGAGGGGAAGAAGTGTCTACTCCCACACATGCTATTAATAGGTTTATTTCAGGTGTGGTCCTGTCTATAAAAACAAAGATAGTTCCTAAGGCTGCTTTTGCAGTTTGCACACCCCTGGTGCCTTCAGCCCATGGCATCTATTCAAATTACAGTAGCAGAGCTACGGTGTAAACCTGGTGTCCAAACTGCCCTGCAGAGACAACATATACCCATGCAAGCAAGCTCAGGCCCACACTAGCACAGACAGCAGAGCGGTGGTTGCTAAGGAATCAGGGGTGGTCAGACGACAGTCCATTTTTAGCACAGGGTGATGCTCAGGAAAGGGGCACTGCCAGATCCACCAAGGAAATATATCTAGACCTGTACCTAGACCCTCAACAGTCTTTGTGTACCCACCAATGTCTTTCAACAAACAAACAGTCATAACAGAAGCTAAGGGATGCTGAAAAATGAATGAAAGCCCCGCACAGAGCTTCTAATCAATCACCATGAGGCGATGTTCCTCTGAAAACTGTAATCCCGCTTGGATTTCATAGTAGATCTGAAGAGCTGTATTGGAGCTTTAAAAAGAAGCATGAGCAGAAGGACTGGAAACTTGTCCTTGAAGAAATGCCAGATGCCAAAAATGCCAAAAGGAAGATCTTTTGGATGCAGTGCTGACTCAGAAGAGGCTTAACGTTCTGAGCAGAGGCATTGATTGCCTTCTGCTTTTGGTCCCTAACATGCGGGGTGACCCAAGGTTTTCGATGTACTCTGTAAAGAGGGCTTTCGTTAAAATGGTAGGCAAAGCCTAGCGATGATGCAGGCAAAGCAAGGTGGACACCTGAGACCCTGCAATCTCAGCAGCGGGGTTATGGGGCACCCCAGCCGGGTCTTGCCGTCTCAAGCACCCAAACGTGCCAGAC
>NW_009943815.1:0-638 GCF_000696875.1 Nestor notabilis
GGATGTGCAATGTTTAATTATTGGTTTTTTCTTCTGTCTTTTCTAGTAGGTTTCCCAAGAGCAGCTGATCAATGCTTCTTCCTTCATTCTAGCTCTTATGGTTCAGGAAGGAGAAAAACCCCAGCTGCTTACTGATTTAGATGCAGATGCCATATTGAGCGTGCGTTTGAATTGGGATAAGGGCAAGCAGGGGCAGCTCAGGGTCTGATACATTGCTAGCATTGCAAAGAGTGCAGAAATCAACCCAATCTCTTAAACAGAGAGGCAGGCAATATAGTTATTTGGATAGGAAATGTATTCTTCAAAGGTTCAGAAGAGTATGCTCAAAGACAATGTTATGTTTCCATATTCACATTGTATATTGTGTAACTGCAGCATATTTTCTTGTCATAAATAGCATTCTTAATAACGAGGGGACTAATCTTACTAGTGAGCACTGGGTTCACAACTGACGCCAAAGGAAATGAGGGTTATGACTGTTGATAATTTTCTTACTGAAACAATGGTCATTTGGAAAAGCTGATCTAATCAAATTATGCAGGAGTTTTCATAGTAGGTATGGCAAGTGTTCTTGTATGAGGGGTGGAGGAGAGAGGATACGCCTTTCCTCTCGCACCTCTCAGCGACAGGAAGCGCCA
>NW_009943815.1:669-12155 GCF_000696875.1 Nestor notabilis
GAAATAGTTCAAATTAAGCAATTGTTATTTTTTTAATAATCTTAGGTTACCAAAAGACAAATTACAGAACTGCCATGGTACAAGTCCTTGGTTCTTACCAGGGAGGAAACAAGCTGTTGTACAGTTGAAATGGGCAAGTATTTTGTAACTCGCGTTACCCTCAAAAGTTTGTGATAGCAGCTCTGCTTCCAGTCACGGGAATTGAAATTGCCGTAATTGAATCAAAATGCTTTTCTGACTGGATGCTGTAAAAGCTAACAGTGGAATCTGAACTACCTTGCCTTGCCTTATTTTCTTGGGGGTTTTTTCACCAGTAAAGCTGAGCAATGCAGTCTGGTGTGCGGCAGCTTTCATGACACTTAACCGGGCTGGTTCTTTTCCCTCTCAATTTAATCTTTTTTTTATCTGAGACCTGCATGCTGATATAAAATGCAGGCAATACATCTGCTGCATGAAACTTCAAACACCTGTAAGGTGACAGGTTGCTTCATAAATTACTCCATGAAATAATACGGAACCATAATCTAAACATTAACTCTTTTGTGTATCAAACATAGATTACATTTTAGGCTCTCCACTGTAGATATCATCACTGTTTCTGGAGGTCTGTTATGGTGAGGAAGCTAAAGCTTTATGTTCCAGGACATCAGTCTATTTTTTTTTAACAACTGGCAGCAGCTGGTTTCCCTAAAGCAGTGCTTCCAGCTTTTCATGGAAAGGGACAAAGGCTTGCTTTTCCCCCCCACCCTGTAGTGAAGGATTGCCTTTTCATAACGCAACTGACATCATCTTTGTCTAGCACATAGCTGTTATTTGGTATCATGCGTATAGGGATAGTGATGCTCAACCTGTGCATCATCAGCTGTGTGTTTTCTGCCAAATGTCGATTTTTGAATCATGCTGATGTGGTTTCCCTGTATGGATGCATATCAGGGAATATTTCCTGTAACTGTTTTGTGGCTGTAAAGAAAAAAAAAGCTAGGTGTTTTGAAGTAGGTGGCTTGCAGGCCTTAGAAGATCTGAGAAGTAGGTGGAAAAGTCTTCCTGAAGCTTCAGAAAGACTTCATTTAGAGTAGTCAGATGTCCACAGCAGTTCTCTTGGGATTTTTATGCCTCACAGTTGGAGTATAGCAAGAGAAGTGCAAAGCACACCAACAAAGCCATGACCAAATTTTGTTTAACAGAAGGAACAGTTGAGGACACTGACTTTGCTGATATGGCAGGCTTGGCTGTGAGGCTTTTGTACTTTGTCAAGGTACTGGTGATAAATAGTGCTTCAGCTGTGAAGACAGCAGAGGGCATTGGCTAAGGGCTCACTGAAATCACTTCAAATCTGAAGTGTCTTCACTGCTGGGTTAACGTTGAGTAACAGGGCTGTCTCAGAAGGCTTCTGATGTCTTGAAATTAAGGTCTTTTCTTCTTTTCACTTTCAGTGTGGTTTGGATGCAAAGGTGTTCCCTCTTTTTCTGCTTACAGCAGAAGGCTAAAAATGTACACATTGTCATCTGGTCCAGGTTTTTGTCCAGCAGTTGAGATTCCATCAAAATTCCCACCAAGCTTCTGAATTTATTAGAAGCTCTCCTGGTTTTAAGTTTCCATACACTGAATCCTGTTATACTTTAATGTGTTTCATCAAAGAGCCTTTCGTGTACATGTATACAGTTAAGATATTTTTAAAAATTGACAGGCTCTTGAAGTCATCCTTTCAAACAGCCCTGATTGAAAACTGCACTTTCTTGAAGATTTAATCAACGTCTTCCAGTTTTGTTGGGTTTTTTTCCCTCATGATGTCTTCTTTAACCCTTCTGCAATTTATCTCATTGGTATCCTGTTAGTCTTTGGTATGTCTAATGCATTTTAGCTAAGAGCAAGAATAGGTTATATCACACATTTAACTAACTGTGCCTCCAAAAATCGCTTCACTTACACTGAACTTGTAATTTAAAACTTTACTTGCCAAGTTCTTTTCCAAACTGCTGCTTCCCAGGGTAGTCCTCTGTCCGGCAAGTATACCCTTTGTTTCAATGCTTCACTTTTAGTTGTATTAAATACCACCTCTGTTTGTGCCCAAATGAGTATCCTAAAATGCTTTGTTTGGTTATTAATTGTAATTAATTACCTCTTCCTTTATCACCCATAAACTCTGAAAGATATAAACAGTTAGAGGCACACTATTAAAATCTTGTGTAACCTGTATTTCAGAGAAGCTGTTTTGGGGTGATTTCCCCATCTGTAATCACATCTCATGACGTGGAGTCTAATGATGAATATGTGTGCGCTGTGTTGGGTTTATAGCCCTATAATGAGACAGATGAGAGACAGTTTTTACAGTTTCATTTAACAGTAAATCATTTCATTTCATGTTTGTTTGTATCGAAATTCCTGGTAGTACATTGGTCAGAAGGGCATGGTAAGACATAAAATCATGTTAGCAAATCTTAACATTCAGTATTTAAATTGGCATGCCAACATAATGCTGGAAACAGGTTACCAAATACTTCATGCAGCTATGAAAAATACATGGCTCTGAGCATGACAAAGCAAGATTATACACAATCCAGTGTGTACAACTCTTCCGCCTGACTGCTTGGTTCTTAATGATTTTAAACACATCAATTTCCTGACTTTCCTTCGCTGCAGTACATTGTCACTGTTAACTCATTTCTCATCTCACTCTTGTCTTTTCAAAGTGTCATGAAGACTTCTGCATTCCAGTCTGCCCAGAGGAATAGATTAGGTGGTAGTAGTTCCTTTCACAGAGATTTCCATCATTGTTCGTTTTTCATTAGAGGAAAATTACCTTTGTGTAATGTTGGAAATCCAGTGAAGAACTGTGATTTCTGACATTAAATACTGTAACAAGTTCTGCAGGAAACAGCTGTCATTTTTTCCTGTCATTTATATAAAAATAATCTGATGCTGTTAGGTGTCCTTTGGAATTGAGTGCTGTAAACTCCACTGTGTCTCTGTTTAAAAGATGGCACTGACGCTTTTCAGTACATCCTTTACAAGGGAATGGTTGGAGTGAAGTATTGCAGGGGGGAGATCATGTATGTGCTGTGTCTGGAGACTTCTGTTAAGGGTGACCTTATCTTAAGAACACAACTGGCTGAGGGTTTACAGATAAGTACAGAGGATAAGACTGGGGGAAAGAAGTGCCTCCTGTAAGGTGTCTTCTCTGTGTTTTTGATGTTTGTCAGCTCTTTGGTGTCAGTGTAATGGAGGTGTCTCTCACTCCGGGACTCAGCTTTTTAAAGAAACAGCATTTCTGGATAAAGAAGTTAAGTTCCTACCAGAAGTAGTAAAACTATTACTATGTACTAGAGAGAGATTGTTCTCATACTTCTGATTAAAGGGAGTAGTCTTTGCTAGCAGGATGAAGGGGCTGTTCTAAGCCCCCAGTTCATGTGCATGGAGAGTGGGAGCCAGTACAGTGGTTTTGTGCAGGAAGATGCATCGCTCTGTCTCCTCCTCTGCTTCTGCTTTGTGTGTTTGTCAGCTCTCTGTTCAGGTTTTTTTTTCTTCTTACTTTTTTAATAACCTGAATATATTCCTTAAAACTTGAACGACTGTGTGTTTGATATAAGGTCTGTGTAAATCCCCAGTTAGTATTTAAACCATTTGGGTTCCAGTCACCTGAGGTTTGAGGCAGCAGGTATGGTCAAAGCAAGATATTTTAGGATGTGATAGTGGCATCGTTGTTAATGACAATGATTGTAAATCCAGCACGCAGCAGCGTAGCTCTTGTTCACTTAATCAAAAATCTTTGCCAGCATTGCTTGCCTTATCGTGAAATGAACTAGTGGCCAGAGCATTTCTCACTAAAGCAAGATGCAGGATCTACGTCCCCCTCAAGCATGGAGCTGTCTTCCAGGAATCTCCTGACTAGTGAACTACAGGCTCTCCCAGCAGTGCTCATTGTCTGCCCATTTAGCTGAAATTGGGTCATTTATTCTTGCACTTTTTAAAAAGGAAACAAGAGAAAGGGAGTGAGGCTCTCTGGTCTTGTGCCTGAGAAGTCAGGTTTAGAGCCCTCTTTAGTTAGTGTTAGACTTGGTGTATCGCTCTCCTAAAAGTGCTTAGTTTCCGTGCAAGTTGTAACTTAAAATTGACCTACATCTTTCATGTAAATCTGGAGCAGTGAAGTTAAAATTATATCACCTTGAATACCCAGTGAGAAATGTTATTAGAAAGCTTTTGCTTTCAAGCTGCATCTCAAAATGGCTTTGTCTAATTTGTAGCTTTTTTGTTCCCTCATAAAAGATGCAGCAAGGAATGAACACATGTCAGGATTCGGGTGGAAAATTTTAAACAGACAGTGGGGGTTTTGCTTTGGAGTGGGAAAGGTAGACAACGTGGTGGCATAGTGCAGCTGTCAATAATTTCATGGTCTGTCTCCCTTTGTTCCTTTTACTTACATTGAAGGAGAGATTAGTCTTTATTCTTGTCTGCAGGTTAAGAAATGTTGTCTGTGAAATTCTAAGCTTCGGACATAACTAGGTTTTATTTCCAGTGGCTGCATGGAGCCCCCAGATGCAGAGTATCTGGTATGCTTTGCATATTTAGTGACAGCTTGGAAGAGCTTTTTGACTACTTGAAGAAACCAAGGCTGTTTGAAAGCTGAACCTTGTTAACCTGTGTTTCTTCAGGGAGCTTGTATGGGCCTTGTGCGAATGAATCCAAGCCTTAGCTTACAAATCGCTTCTTTAGATGTAAAGTCTACCACACGTGTGGTGCAGTCCCTGTGCTGACATTTGGAACAATCCAGAGTTCGCTGTACAGTGTTCACCTTCGTTACTAGTGTTGGAGCACTCATCTGGGATGTTCTGCAAAGCTAGTGCAGAGCTAAAATGGTCAGATACCCTTTTTGGTAAACCAAGAGTACCTACTCAAAAGTTGAACACCAGCATGGGTTTTGCTGGGGGAACTATTGGCCAAACTGATTGAAAATTGGAACACGTGCGCTTCCAAGATCCAGTTTAGCCTGTTTTGGAACAAGTGACTAGAAGCAGGGTTTCCAAATGAAAACTTCAGCTTGGACAGCTTCGTATCTCACATTTTTAAATACAGTACTTCAATGTTAAATTCATTTTTCCTTACTTGCTGTTGGTTTAGGGTGTCTGCAAAGAGAAATGAAATCTTCCAGACCAAAACAGGGCTGGGAGATGTAGAAATCCCAAGCGCAGGAATCGGAAAGGTGTTTTTACTGACTGAAGAGACTTCGATTTTTGCCAGTTCTGAAGCTCCGCGGTTCATTTGTGAGTAAAGACAAATGTCAGGCTGGAACAAGTTGTCAGATTCATCAGTGCAGCCAGATTTGTAATTGGATTTTGGAAAAAAGTGAGGATCTGCAGGTGGTGGGTAGCAACATTTTGCATGCATTGGAGCTCAGGGAAGGGCGTACTTTGTGCAAGCTGGAGTTGTAATGAAATGAAGGCTCTCTACAGGCAAAAAAGGCAGTGTGTAAATGTGTTTGTATAGATGTGGAGACATGTAGACAACAAGTATGTGGTCTTGATAACTGGTCTCAGCACCAAAATAAACAAAGTGTTTTAATATGTGAAAGCAATAGTGGGAAGAACATTCTTCAAGAAACTACATTTTTCCTTCAAGGCCAGGCTGGACAGAGCCTTGGGCGACATAGTTTATTGTGTGGTGTCCCTGCTCATGGCAGGGGGGTTGGAACTAGATGATCTTAAGGTCCTTTCCAACCCAAACCATTCTATGATTCTGTGTAGCCAAGTAACACGCAACAGATGTGGCTTAGTGGGTTTGATATGTCCCTGACTTTCCTTTTGTTGTTGCAAGATGCCAAATAGGACTGGAAGGAGAATTTTTAAAGGCAGATTTGACTACGAAATAGATAATCTGGGGCACAGCAAAAGGATAGGGTGTGATAGGGTCCCCAAAAAATCAGGTTATTATACACATGCTAACAGCATCTCTTTTAGCAATCTTTTCGCTATGTATGTCATGTCATGTCATGCTGCAATCAATTATTTAGAACAGGAGCCAGTCTAAATAGGTAAGCAGACAAAAGGAAAGAAAAGGAGGACTGTGGGCAGGGCTTGCAGAGTAAATTGCATCTGGTCATGAAAGAACTCGGGGGGAGTATGTCTAGGATTGCACTAACGTCTCTACCTCACAATCATCTTCCTGAAGCGTATTTTCTGCCCAGGGTTCTCTGTGCTGACACCTTCCTGGATGCTTCTCCAAGCACAATGAAACCTGATATGCAAAATACCTTTTAAAGGCTGTTGCACCAGTATTTGAATAAAAGTGAATGGTAGACTAGGGCTTATAGCAAAACCTTAGACCTACATATTCTATAAAATACTGTACTTAATCTCCATGTAAAAGTGTCTTAATGGGAGCTTTAAATCTTGAAGGAGATTGCTCATACTGGGATCTCTAAACTTTTCCTTTAGCAACCCTGCAACTAAGGCAAAGCCAGGCTTGCACGATTGTTTTTTTATTTATTTATTTTTTTAAATCATAGTTCAATATTTGCCTTTTAGGAAAGGATTAAAGAATGGGTCACATTTCGAAGTTACATTTGCAGAGCTGGAATTTGAGGTGCTGTCTACCAAGTCCGAAGGTCTGGTTTTCACCAGTTAGCATTCTGTTGAGTGCTTGGACCTGGCTTGATGTTGTTTCTGTGACTCCTCAATACTTATATAGTAACTATGCTGGAATGTTAACTAAATTCAATTTTAGAAAAGAAAAATAAATATTGATATATAGTATCTGGCATGACAATATATTTACAAGAACTTTGCATCCATTCATCTTAATGCAAAGTGATACATTCTAAAAGCATGCTGCTTTCAACTAAATACATAATTGAGATATAAGGGTGTTCAGGGCTTGATACCAATAAATGTAATGTAATTCTCTTTTTAATAGAAATAATTGGAATCAAGCTGGGGGGACAAAATACTGATGTGAGGAGATTAAGTAGCAATTTGTAATTGCTCTTTGGGATTTACTGTTTGTGTGTGGTCTTTGTGAGAGCTGTCTATAGCTCCTGTCTTATTCAGAACACCAAAAACCAGTTCACTTGACTGATAGCTCTTTTGGAGTGAATGTTGGAAGGCTCTATTTTATGTTACAGATGATGGCCACCGCTAGCATTTAACCTCTTTTATGGGAAGTGAGGAAGTGACTGAGCATGCAAAATGCATAGATTAAATATGTAGGTATAGGATTGATTGAGCCTGTGAATCCTGTTTTTTCAAATGAACATCTAATTTGGGCTACAAATAGGAAACAGTTCACAAGCACTCTTGATTTTGTTTCTCTTAGTAGCATAAATGTAGTCCCTGATCCCAGAGAAAGTGAATGCTGTTCCTGGAGCGAAATACCTGAAAGGACAAGCATATAGAGATCCTGATAGTCACTGTAGTCATCTCTTACAGCAGCTTTGTACAGTGCAAGCTTCCAGTTGATAATTCTTTCTTGGATGTCTACTACTTGTGAAATTTTGCTTTTAAATTGGTTTATTTCCAGAGAGACAAAGGAATTGTCTTTTGCACACAAGATACCCTTCTGTTCTTGGGTTGGGCTGTAAGCACCTTACAATGCCAAGCACTCTGGGGTGAAGAGACAACAGCAGGTCTGGTGAGGACAGAGTTTCTGTTGATCCATATGGTACTTAGGTTCCATGTCTCAGGAGTTCTTTCCACTGCGTTCAGCCTCTGTCTCATCCCTGAAGTCAATGCCCAGCAAGAGCAGATAGGTGTGGTGGCTGGAGCAAGCGGCCTGGGAGGAAACCAGCCTCTTGGAATGATTCCCTGGTGGCTTGTCCTGGTGCAGAAGAGGTCTGAGGTGCTACAGGAGGCAATAGAGGGGGTGAAGGACTGTGTGTTGCCACTTGCTTGTGTTCATTCTTGCCCATGGGCGCTGCCTTTTCTTCAGGCTGACGGCCACTGTCATCTTCTGAGAGGTAAGCCAGAGAAGAGTTCTGGCCTATTAACCTTTGAGTAGTGACTACTCTTCAGAATGCCACAGGCGTTTCCCTGTTGTGTAGCTGCTGCAGAGCAGCTTAGTGCAGAACATGGGCAAGTTGGTTTTGGTTTCTTAATCAAGCTGAATTAAGTTGTTTGGTTTTAGGTCAAGAAAATCGAAGAAAACAAGATGCTTGAAGTTCTTTAGATTAAGTAAAATTTGTGAAAGTTACAAACCTCATCCTGAAAGTTGGTTTGTAAATCAGCCCCTTCTCTTCATAATGATATTGACAGTCATTGCTCAGTATTTTATTAGCATATTTATGCTGCTTTGCGTCAGTCAAAAAGCACAAAGGAAGTAGTTGCTTTACATTCTGAATACGAAGATTTGTGCAGTTTTCCAGAACAAGCCAGGGTAGATGCATAGGTGATCTGCTGCCCAAAACACATGAGGTTATTTCCCAGAAATGTGTCAAAAGACACACTGCCTCTCAAGTAGGTAGAAAGTTGTGGTGGTTCCGTAAGGGATTTATTAATTAGCACTCAAGTGGTATTTATTGATAAAATTCACTGGATTTCTAATTAAGATGTCTATACAATTTGCATCTCTTCATGCCTGACTTTTAAGAATGTTTTGCTTAATAGAAGGGTTTCTTTTGAATTCCAGCCTCCAGTCCCTTTGGAATTTACCTCCGCTGACTTGCATCAAATAACAAGGATTTTTTCAGACATACCTACAAAGCTGTTTTCCTCTTTCTGCTTCTCTCGGCAGACTTTGTCTCTTAATGATGCTTAACATTGCCTTGCAGTGCTGTTGAATGCCAAGCAGCCATGGTGTTTAAGCTACTGCTCTTCCCGTCACTGCAGAAGCTTCATGTGTGGCTTGGGCAGGCTATATAAAGAACTGAGACTGGTTGCCATAAACAAGGTCTTGAAGGCATCGATTTTGTCTTTTTTGTTTTCAGATGGCCCATATGGAATATTTGCTGGCAGAGATGCCTCCAGGGGACTAGCAACGTTCCGTCTAGATAAAGATGCACTCAGAGATGAATATGATGACCTATCGGACTTAAATGCTGTACAGATGGAAAGCGTAAGAGAGTGGGAAATGCAATTTAAAGGTAAAATCTCAAATTAGCAGCACATCTTTAGTTTAAGGAAATGCTTTTAATAAAAATGACTTATTTGGGTTTGAGGCAGCTTTTAAAGAGATATCGACAGTAATGTTTGTAATGCAACATGAAATTCTTGGGAGAAGACATGGGATTTCAGGCCTTTCTTCTAATGAAGATGATTCCACTATATCCCACTATAGCTTTTTCAACCTTTTACTTTTATACAGAGAGTTTTTCACTCTTCATTGCAGAATTTCACTCTCGAAGTTCAGCGTAGCTTAGCTGATGGAATTCCTGCTTGCAGGTTGTTGGAATTCTGATGAGGACTAGGAGCTGGTTTGGCATTAAGGGTTGAACAAGTCTGTCTTGAAATAATTTCTCAAAAGCATGAAGTGTGCCACTGGAGGGAGGGGAGGTAATTTTTCACATGAATTGAAATCAAAACAGGCTGAGGAAATTTGTGCTGGTTTTAATAGCAGCATTTTGAGTCATTGTGTGACACAGCTTGCCTCATTAGCTGTGGGAGAGTTTAAACCAAGTACTTGGAGTGGAGAAAGTAGCGAGCAGTGGTGGCAGCAAGATTGTTTTAAGGGCTAAGCTTGCTCATACACTGCCATCAATTTCAATGACGCAGGTTTAGGACCTTAGCGTGTAGGAGAAGTGACTCTGTGGTGGTGCAGGCTGACGAGCAAATACAGCTGCCTTTGACTGTAATGGAATCATTGATCTTTTTCAGAAAAATACGACTACGTAGGTAGACTCCTAAAACCAGGGGAAGAACCATCAGAATACACAGATGAGGAAGATACCAAGGATCACACTAAACAGGAATGAACTTTGTAAACAACCAAAGTCAGGGGCCTTCGGAACTGCAACCTCTTACTCCCCGTCACAGAATGTCCTGCATCTTTGGGTACAGTTCATCTGCTGCGAAAAACATTCAACAGGTTTTGTACAATGAAAATAATATACTCACAAAGGAAGATTTGAATACTAGACATTGTTTGTGCTGCCAGACTTTTTGTTGCAGTTTATTTGTAATGTCTGGTTAGGCTTTGTTAGTGAAGAGGAGCCAGGGGTTGAAAGGCAAAAACGCTATTCCTTTTTATCAGTAAGCTGAAGCCTTCAAATAGTATATACTAGAAGCTCTCTAAAGGACCTGAGTCTTCAAGCTCAGTGGAAGGTTTGAATCTTGTTTCATGTGTGTCTCCTCCTTCAGCATTAAAGTACTTGTGTACATCAGTATCAGTAGGTTAGACTACCGAAACTGGTGTTAAAATGTGAATTTCCAATTTTGTTTTGTATGTGGGCATTAGTAGCCCTGGCCGAATACTTCAGTTCTCTAAGAGAAGTCCGTGTAGATTAGGATGGAGGTAAAATTTATCCTTTCCTCAAAAGGATTGGGTAAAACTTGTGTCCTCTGCAAGAACTATTATCTGAAGCCTGCCTCTCCCCACCTTTTCCCATCCTCTAAATGAAATTAAATATTAATTGTGCCTTATTTTGCTTACATAGACTTGAATTGTTTTAAGGGACAGCCCCAAAATTGTGGTTTCATCGTCACTACAAGCAGCATTGAGACTGAAGTTAGAATGTTCTGTTGACTGGAAAACCTTGATGTCATTCTGTGCATAGAATGTAAAAGAGGAATACTCAGTGTTACTGCCATATGTTAATACTACGTATACTGAAATTAGCGTTGTGATGGCCAAACGCATACTCCCATGCTTCTTTTTAAGTAATTACAAACACACCCAAAAACGTCACCCTTCCTTCCCCCTCTTCCAGAAGCTGCCTAACTTTTGGGAGCGTAGCCTTCACACCCCTGTAGAGTGAAGGGGCGTGTGCGCGTGTGGATATGTGCGTGTGTGTCTGAGTGCAAGTCTGGGGAGGGACTGGTTCTGCAGATACTGTAAATACGAGTACCATTTTAATAAAGCATGTACAATACCAACCGCGCCGTCAGGCTTTGTGGGGGAGCTGCTGCGTAGGGCTGGAACACGAAGGAAGGGGAAAAAAGTCTTGAATGTGAAGCATCCAGCTCCTGTTCGTGCTGTTCCTTGTCCTCAGGGTGTTAGTTTTTCCTTTCAAGTCCCAGATTTGAAGAATCTTGAAGACTTAACTGAGGTAAGCTGTAGTTAAGAGAATAAACACACACCAGTGCATTTCTGGTGGGGAAAAAAGTAAGTAACGGAAGGAGAAAGATTTTAGGAAGTCACGTGATGTACAGTAAAAGGAACGTGTCGTGTGGCACAGATAGGAGGACACTGGAGATCTGTACGTGGGTATCCCTCAACCTGCTGCAGAAATTTCACCATCTGTTCTGCTAAACTCCGAACAGTGACACTATTAAGTTCATGACTTGCCTCTGTACCTCTGCTTACAGATCTCACCTGTGACAGGTCTGCCGTAACAAATTCCTGCT
>NW_009943815.1:12186-15308 GCF_000696875.1 Nestor notabilis
GGAACGCTTCTTTTATTACTACTTGACTGAAAAGAAATGTATATTGATATAAATGAAACAAACCAAAACCCTCCAGACAGGAGCCGGGAGTACTTACATACCAGTTCTTCATCTGTGTGCTTTTTCAATTAAGTCTTGCTATAAGAGGTGTTACCCTGCACTTCATTTACAGCACGAAGTACAACGTTCACTTTAGCTTTTGTGCCAGCAGTTACACCTCCTCCCGGCCCCAAGGTGTGAATAGCTGCGGAGTGGGAAGAGGCATTTACCCAAGTGTCAGGACAGGACGAGCGGTGCCGTGACTTCCTGACCCACGTGCCTCCTTTTCCTTTCCCTTGCTGCAAGAGTCATAGTGAAGATACATGAAGTTTTGTGTTATCGTTGTTGCTGGTTTTGAACACCACCACTACAATTTTATAGCTCAGGCTTGGCTGAACAGCAGGACGGGTAAAGCAGTTCTTCTTCTTTAAGTTTTGAAGTAACTTGATGGTACCAGAGAAGAATACAAACCATCCAGTGACAGCAGCATGTTGCACAGACTTAGTCCTGTATTTTGATGGTTAGAGGATCTAAATTAACCTCATTCATCCTACGTACAAGGTCAGTAGTGATTTAAAGCTGACAACCTAGAAAAAAAGTGCTTTAAAGCACACCATAGCTTGCATTTTTACAAAAAAATTGACAAAATAATTTAGAGTAACATCAGATCCATCCATACAATTAATATAATGGTGGTATTGAGGCATTCATCCTTGCAACATTTGTGTCAATCACCTGGTTAAAATCCACAATTAACTAAGCTGACGGGCAGCTTAATACTTAAGACCATGTGTTAAATTGTGTTGTAGCAACATGAGGGACTTGAAGAGACTGTCTTATCATCACTGGAAATAAAATACACTTCAGTTTAGTACCCAACTTATTTTCCTAGGCTAGACTTAAGCATTGAACTAGTTTGAATAGTCACTTTTTTGACACTTCCAGTTTGTACACTGCATCCCCAAAATCTTTAGTATGGCAGGAAATCTATTTTAAAACCTTCTTCATTTAAACACAGTTGTACCATGGAGTTACTTGACCAGAACATCTTAAATTTCCACTAAGGACTACAGAATTAGCATTTTACATGCTTGTTTGTACCTTTTTATTGAGTTAGATCTACTTTTCCTTGGCTAAAGTTTAAATTTTCTATCCTTTGGAGTTGGACACACCCTGTAGAAGCAGTTTGGCACTTTTTCTGGTCTGATTTCACTCCAAATATCTTAGTTCTAACCTATTTCTTAACTTCCCTCCACCCCCCCACCCCCGCAAAATCAGCTTTAATTTCTTTTCATTGTAAGGGATAAGGAATAGTTAAACATCACTTACGTTTTGTTTGAGCCTCTCTGATAACTTTTCTCTACACTAAAAGTTTGTGGGGTTTTATTTCCTCCAGGAAATAGAGGCATTGTTGAGTAGAATAGTACAAAATACTCATCAAGACCTAGTACTTTGAAGAGAACGGTCATTCTCGCTCTGCTCTGGGGTTGGTTTTGGTTTTGAAGACACCCTGAATAGTTTTTCATGGCATGTACCTCACTATTCCAGCCACTCAGTGCTGATGAGTTGCTGAAATTCATTTACTAAGCTCAGAGCCCATTTGTGATGAAGTCCTTGGTTCTCCCACATGTTAACACTGCAGCACAGGCAGTGGGGAAAACCCTGCCCCTGCCCCTGACAGCTCTTTCAGGCATGAATGGAATGATGCAACTGCAGCTGTAGATTTGGTTATTTACCCCTTTTCCTATTTAACATCAGTAATAGCACAAGTCTGGCCTTGAAAGCTTACTTAAATATGGAAACCAAATCAATTCTATATGAATGTTACTGGCCAATCCTTCCTCTGGCTTCTAAGTTACAATTAAAGGTGGATGTTTACTTTGTAAATGGGGCTTTAAGCTTGCTTTTGAGAGAATACGTGTGCCAAGGTTGGTTCAAACTCAGGGAAGAAGAAGGGGTGTTTACCTGAACTTAAAAACACACTCACAAAAAACCCCAAACAAACCCAAAGCGTTCCTCACCCTTTCCCTTCGCAGATCATGGGTTTGCGTATTTCTGGACCAGAAGGCAGCACCTTGAGTCATTCCAGAGAGGTCCTATCTGGCACTGCAGCCTTCCTGAAAACGTCACAAACCAACTGAACTGCCCCCGTTCTCTTACAAAGTTTACTCTCTCCTCTTCGTGGTAAGCATGTTTTCCTAACCTGTCACCTTTTCCAGGTAACTGGGCAAAGCTGACAACGTTAACACTCTTCAGGCATCTAACAACAAACCACCTTCTCCACGTCCGAGTTCCGGTGGCCAGTTGGGATTTGTCACTTGACCACAACCATTCAATTACTGTTGGTATAAAAACTCCCTTTATCTTGACTGACGTCTGCCCCCGTTTACCAGGGATGAAATCACTGCCCTGAGCTTTTATATACTTTGCTAGAAAGGCACCTCAACTAATGAGCTTTGAAGGTTCTAACCAAAGCACTGCCTCAGAACTGGTAACAGAGACAATTCAATTTCCTTAAAATGGTATAATGCTGCCATTTAAATTGTACTCTGAATTCTCTTGCTGCTTGGGTCATACAACAAAGATACCTCTGACAAGTTAAAAGCTGTAAGCCCATCCTGAGATTAGGGTTTGGAGTCGGTTTACTGCATTTTCATAGTGGAGTTTGTGGAAGTGCAGATTGCAAAGGGATGTTGTCATCTCTCAGTGCAAGACATGAAGACAAACCTAAACAAGGAAAGGTCTAAGACTTGCTAAGTGCTCAGTAGTAGTCTACTGTTAGAACACAACCAGTCTTCAGAAAAACAAACTGAAGGTTAGCTTAAGTGGACCTCAAACGCATTGGGAAAGATGTTGGACACGGATTATGGCTCTGCAGCAGGCATGCCACCTATTGAAAGGTGCTTCACTGCTTTAAGCCGTACAGAGAAACAAGCTGCTGAGCCAGGAAAGGCTCAGGGGTCTACTCCAAAATTCAGTGGGTTTGTTCTCAAACAGCAGTAATGTAAGTATCTTTTTTGCCACCTGCCTGCAAGGTGAGAGAGGGAAGCTTCAAACCTCCAAGAAGTGAACGAAGGCATTCC